>NW_024431011.1:0-1510 GCF_017639785.1 Mesocricetus auratus
AGTGTTGTATCGTTACTTTTCAATAAGTTAAACATGTAGATTCAAACACAGTGTTTTATCGCTAATTTTCCAGAAGTTACTAATGTACTTTCTCACACAAAGTTGCACATATAGATTCTCTCAGTGTTGTATCGTAAGTTTTCAAGATGTTACACATGTAGTTTCTCAAATAGTGTTGTGTCGATAATTTTTATAAGTTTCATGTGGATATTCTCACACTGTGTAGTATCGTTAGTTTTGAAGAACTTATGTATATAGATTTTCACTCAGTGTTGTATCGTTTTTTTCAAGAAGTTATTTTAAAAATTTTCATAGAAAGATTCTCACACAGTGCTATATGTAGTTATTATTCAATAAGATATGAATAAAGATTCTCACACAATGTTGTATCTTTTGTTTTCAAGATGTTACATAGTATCCCACAAATTGTTGTTTCTCTGTTTTCAGTAATTTATGCATATAGATGTGCAAGGAGCTCTATATTGTCAACTCTCAGGAAGTTACTCATGTAGTTTCTCACACTGTGTATCATTAGTTTCAAGTAGTTACAAATATAGTTTCTCACTCAGTGTTGTATCATTAGTTTTCAATATGTTACACGTGTAGATTCTCAGAGGGTGTTGTATCCTTAATTTTCAATAGGTTATACGTGTTGATTCTCACCCAGTGTTGTATCGTCAATTTTCAATAAATACACATGTAAATATTCAGACAGTGTTGTATCCTTAGTTTTCAAGAAGTTATGCTCATAGATTCTCAGACAGTGTTGTATCGTTAATTTTCAATAAGTTACACGTGTAGATACTCAGACATTGCTTTTATCGTTAGTTTTCAAGAAGTTATGCTCATAAATTCTGACAACATGTAGTATTGTAAATTTTCCAAAAGTTACACTTGTGGATTCTCAAGACAGTGTTGTATCATTTATTTTCAAGAAGTAAGGCATATAGTTTCAATACTGTATTGTATTGTTAAATTCCAATAAGATACACATGTAGATTCTCAGACAGTGTTGTTTTGTTAGTTTTCAAGTAGTTACACATATAGTTTTTAACACAGTGTTGTATGGTTGGTTTTCAAGTACTTACATGTGTAGTTTCTCTCACTTGTTGTATCGTTACTTTTCAATAAGTTACACGTGTAGATTCTCACATAGTGTTGTATCATTAATTTTCAATAAGTTACACGTGTATATTCTCACGCAGTGTTGTATCTTTATTTTTCCAGAAGTTACTAATGTAGCTTCTCTCACAGAGTTATTTTGTTAGTTTTCAAGAAGTTATGCTTTCCTTTTAGAACTCAGAGGTGTATCGTTGGATTTCAAGAAGTTACATTGATAGATTCTCAAACACTGCTGTATCGTTTGTTTTCAACATAGATATTCACACTGTGTTGTATCTTTTGTTTTTAAGAAGCCCAGGTGTGGCACATGACTTTAATCCCAGCACATGGGAGGCAGAGGCAGGCAGATCTCTGTGAGTTTAAGGCCAGGCTTGACCGACAGTCTCCA
>NW_024431012.1:0-77692 GCF_017639785.1 Mesocricetus auratus
ACCACATTCATAAAAGAAACATTATTAGAACTTAAATCTCATCTAAAGCCCCACACCGTTATAGTGGGAGATTTCAACACACCACTCTCACCACTAGACAGGAATTCCAGACAGAAACTCAACAAAGAAGCAAAGGGTCTAATAAAAGTAATGACCCAACTGGGATTAACAGACATCTATAGAACATTTCATCAACATAAAAAAGAATATAACTTCTTATCACCACCACATGGAACCTTCTCAAAAATCGACCACATAATTGGTAACATATCAAACATTACCAACTAAAAAAATTGGAATAACTCCTTGCATCTTATCAGGCCACCATGCTTTAAAATTAGAATTCAACAAAACACAAATTGCAGAAAACCTACAGAATCATGAAATTGAATAATACTCAACTGCACCACTCCTGATTCAAAGAAGAAATAAAAAAGAAATTAAAGACTTCCTCGAATTCATTGAGAATGAAGACACAACATACCCAAACCTATGGGACACTTTGAAAGCAGTGATATGAGGGAAGTTCATAGCACTAAGGGCTTACATGAAGAAACTGGAGAACAGTTATACTAGAGAATTAGCAGCACAGCTGAAAGCTCTAGAACACAAAGAATCAAACTCCCCCAGGAGGAGTAGACGCCAGGAAATAATCAAATTGAGGGCTGTAATCAATAAAGTATAAACTAGGCAAACAATAAAAAGAATAAATGCAACGAAGAGTTGGTTCTTTGAGAAAATCAACAAGATAGACAAGCTTTGTCCAAACTTACCAAACAGCAGTGTGTGGACATGCAAATTAACAAAAGAAGAAATGAAAAGAGGGACATAACAATGGACTGTGAGGAAATCCAGAGAATCATAGGTCAAAATTTTAAAACCTGTACTCCACAAAAATCGAAAATTTAGAGGAAATGGACGACTTTCTGGATAGCTATCACTTGCAAAAACTAAATCAAGAATAGATAACCAATTTAAATAGACCTATAAACACTATGGAAATAGAAGCAGTCATCAAAAGTCTCCCAACCAAATAACGTCCAGGTCCAGATGGCCTCAGTGCAGAATTCTACCAGAAATTCAAAGAACAGCTCATGCCAATTCTTCTCAAAGTATTCCACACAATAGAAGCAGAAGGGTCTTTCCCAAAATCTTTCTATGAGGCTTCAATAACCTTGATCCACACAAAGATACAACTAAGAAAGAGAACTTCAGACCAATATCCCTCATGAACATTGATGCAAAAATACTCAATAAAATACTGGCAAATCAGATCCAAGAACACATCAAAACAATCATTCATTGTGATCAAAGATGAAAAACAAAATCACATGATCATCTCACTAGATTCTAAAAATCCTTTGACAAAATCGACACCCCTTCATGGTAAAGGTCTTGGAGAGATCTGGGAAAAGAGGAACATACGTAAATATAATAAAAGCTATATACAGTAAACCAACAGCCAACATCATACTAAATGGACAGAAACTCAATGGAATTCCTCTAAAATCAGCAGCAAAACAAGGCTGTCCATACTCAGCATACCTTTTCAACATGGTAATTGAAATTCTAGCCATTGCAATATAACTACAAAAGGTGATCAATGCGATACAAATTGGTAAGGAAAAGGTTACACTTTCACTGTTTGCAGATGATATGATAGTTCACATAAATGACGCTACCAGGGAACACTTACAGCTGATTAACTCCTTCAGCAAAGTGGCAGGCTACAAGATCAACTCAAAAAAATCAGTAGCTCTATTATATACAGATGATAAAAAGGCTGAAAAAAAATCAGAGAAACATCACCCTTTTCAATTGCCACAGACAACCTAAAATACCTTGGGGTAACGCTAACCAAACAAGTGAAAGACCTGTATGGCAAGAAATTTGAAACTTTAAAGAAGAAAATTAAAGAAGCCCTCTGAAAATGGAAAGATTTCCCATGCTCTTGGATAGGTAGGATCAATGTAGTAAAAATGGCAATATTGCCAAAAGCAATCTACAGATTCAATGCTATCCCCATTAAAATCCCAGCACAATTCTTCACAGACCTTGAAGGAACAATAATTAATTTTTATGGAGAAACAAAAGACCCAGGATAGCCAAAACTACCCTCTTCAACAAGGCAACGTCCGGAGGCATCACCATCCGTGACTTCAAGCTCTATTATAGAGCTATAGTCCTGAAAACAGCTTGGTATTGGCACAAAAATAGACAGGTAGACCAATGGAATAGAATTGAAAACCTGGATATTAACCCACACACGTACGAACATCTGATCTTTGACAAAGAAGCTAAAAATATATAATGGAATAAAGAAAGCATCTTCATCAAATGGTGCAGGCATAACTGGAGGATCGCATGTAGAAGAATGTGGATTAATCCATGTTTATCGCCATGCACAAAACTGAAGTCCAAATGGATCAAAGACCTCACCATAAATCTAGACACACTGAACCTCTTAGAAGAGAAATTGGGTGGTTCCCTTGAAAGAATTGGTACAGGAGACAGCTTCCTGAACATAACACCAGTAGAACAGTGAGATCCACCAATTAATAAATGAGACCTCCTGAAACTGAGAAGCTTCTGTAAGGCAAAGGACACAGTCAGCAAGACAAAAATAAAACATGACATCTTTTCATTCTCAGGGTGGTGTTGCAGTCCCAAAATTTGTCAGGCAGAGAGTGCAGAACTCTGAGTTAAATACCTCATATTTGAACAAATGTTGATCCATAAACAAGGGTGACTCCCCTTGGTGGACCAAGCAAACATGAGTCTTCTGACATTGATGAGATACTCCCACCCCAACTCTGGGAAGAGGTGAGTTTGGCACTCTGTTGCAGGATCAAGTTCTGATTGTCCTCACAGGGATTTCCTGGGCTGTGAAAAGCAAGCAGGTCTCTTGGTCCCTGGGGACCAAGCTAGTTTGAGCACGTTGATATTCCTGTGCTGGTCCTGCTCCCAAACATAAGAAGAGGGTGTGCCTCAGACCCACTTGCACCCACTAAGAAAGTTTAGTTAGATCTTCCAACTGTTGCTTGTAATTTAGGATTGTAAGGAATACCAGTTATGTGTTTGATGCTATCATATTTGAAAAACTGTTGCAAATTGCTGGACACATATGCTGGAGCATTTTCAGTTTTTATTTGTTCATGTATAACCAAAACATCTATCACCTCTACAAGGTGTGTGAGAACAGTATCAGATTTTTTCAGAGCTGAGGGCAGTAGTGCATTGGAAGATTGAAACTATGTCTATGGTATAGTGCACACGTTTTAAACTTCCAAATTATGAAAAGTGAAATTGATCTATTGACAAAATTCATTTTTTCAAATAATTTGGGAACTACTGCCTGATGGTAATGTAGTATGATTAGAGTATAATCCGGTGTGGCAGTTTGTTAAGATTTCCTTGGATTGATGCCAAGTGATAGAAAAATCCTTCTTTTAGCCTTTGCTATTAAAGTGGTGTTTCTTATGAAATTCTGAAACAAGCAACACTCTTTCTATTAATAAACAGTCAATCTCATCATTGACTAGTGCTAGAGGACTGGTAGACTTGTTTGGAATCTGATGTGTGTTAAAATATAGGATGAATTCTGTTTCTGGTGGTTTCCTATAATTGTACAACAAGGAGATTAATTCTGTTTCATCAGGAACAAATTCTGCAGTCTCGATTTGTGAGAGGGCTCTCTTTCTGCATAGTGAGAACCTGTAAATAAATTGAGAGGCTCTTTAAAGTTTTTAAGTGTCATGAGAATGGTGTACAACTCTACCTTTTGTACAGTGTTGTAAGGGCTTTTAACTACTTTACTTATATTTTCTGATTTATAACATGCTTTATCTGACTTGTTTGCATCTGTAAGGAATACAGGGACAGGAACTTTTTTACAATACATGGAAAATCCAAATTGTATTCTTTATGAAATTGATTCTCTCTGATTTGGGATAATTGTTGCTAATTGTTCCAAAAATGTTACTCTGAGCACTTTGCTAATTAATATTCATTATGCTTCCATAAGTAGTAAATATCCTCATTTGTAAAGAGACAATAATCTTTGCTGGGTCCTTTCAAGTGAGTGGACTAAGTCTTAACTTACCTTTCAATATCAAATCAGAGATCTTTTCTATATGTCTTCAGCTTTTTATTGTTTTTATGTATTAGAAATACCCATTCTAGAAGGTAAAATAATAAGTAATGGAGAAAAACCATCCAAAAAATGCAAGAAATGGAAAAGACAAACAAAACCTTCAACAGATGGAAGAAAGATAGGAAAAGACAAAGTAAAAATCACCAGAAACAAATAAAAAAGAACAAAGTTTTAAAGCTGAAATAGAGACAATAAAAAAACCACACTCCAAAGGAATGCTGGAAATAGAGAAGCTGGGCAAATGGTCAGGTACTTCAGATACAACCATAACAAACAAAATACAATAGATGGAAGACAGAATCTCAGGTGTTGTAGTTACACAAGGTGAAATATATTCATCGACCAAAGAAAATATTAAGTCAAAGAAATACCTAACACAAAATATTGAGGAAATATAGGACACTGTGAGCAGAAATGGTTCAACATACGAAAATCTGTCAATTTAACCCACCATATAAACAAGGTGAAAAACAAAAATCACCTGATCATCTTACTAAATACTGAAAAGCTTCTGACAAAATCGAACACCCTTTCATAATAAAGGTCTGGGAGAGATGTGGGATAACAGTAACATACGTATACATAATAAAAGCAAACCAACAGCCTAAATCAAACTAAATGGACAGAAACTCATCACAATTCCTCTAAAATCAGGAACAAGACAAGGCTGCTACTCTCTCCATACCTTTTCAACATTGTACTTGAAGTTCTAGAGCCATATGACAACAAAAGGAGATCATAGGGATAACAATTGGAAAGGAAGAGGTCAAACTTTGACTATTCGCAGTTGATATGATAATTTACATAAATGACAAATAGAACTCTTACAGGGAACTATTATACCTGATTAACACCTTCAGCAAAGCGTCAGGATACAAGATCAACTCAAGAAAATCAGTAGCCCTATTAAATACAGATGATAAAGGGGCAGGGAAAAATATCAGAGAAACATCACACATTACAATTGCCATAAACAACACAAAATACCTTGTGGTAACACTAAGCAAACAAGTGAAAGATCTGCATCGCAAGAATATTGAACTTTCAAAGAAAGAAATTAAACAAGCCCTGAAATTGAAAAGCTCTACCATGCTCTTGGATAGGTAGGATCAATGTAGTAAAGAAGGTATTCCTGCCAAAAGGAATCTACAGATTCAATGCAATCCCCACTAAAATACCAGCAAAATTCTTCACAGATATTGAAAGAAAAATAATCAATTTTGTATGGAAAAACAAAAGACCCAGGAGAGCCAAAACAACCCTGTTCAACAAGGCAAAGTCCAGCGGCATCACCATCCCTGAATTCAAGCATTATAATAGAGCTATAGTCCTGAAAACAGCTTGGTATTGGCACAAAAATAGACAGGTAGACCAATGGAATCAAAATGAAAAACCTGATATTAACGCGCAAATGTATGAACATTTGATCTTTGATAAAGAAGCTAAAAATATACAATGGAAAAAAGAAAGCATTTTCAACAAATGGTGCTGGTATAACTGGATGTTGGCGTGTAGAAGAACGCGGATCAATCCATGTCTATTACCATGCACAGAACTTAAGTCCAAATGGATCAAAGACCTCAACATAAATGGAGCCAAACTTCTAAGGGTAGAAGAGAAATTGGGTCATACCCTTGAAAGAATTGGTACAGGTGACAGCTTCTTGAACATAACACCAGTAGCACAGACAGTGAGTTCCACAATTACTAAATGGAACCTCCTGAAACTGCGAAGCTTCTGTAAGGCAAAGGACATTGTCAGAAAGACCAAAAGACAGCCCTCAGAATAGGAAAAATATTCACTAACTCCACATCTGACAGAGGGCTGATCTACAATATTTACAAAGAACTCAAGAAACAAGTCTGCAAAACACCAAAGGATCCCATTAAAAAGTAGGCTACAGAACTAAATAGAGAATTTTTAATAGAGGAGTCTAAAATGGCTGGGAGGCATTTGAGACAGTGCTCAACAACTCTGAGATACCATCTTACTCCTGTCAGAATGGCTAAAATGAAAAACACCAATGATAATTTATGCTGCAGAGGTTGTGGTGAAAGGCAAACACTCCTCCACGGCTGCTGTGAGTGCCAACTTGTTCATCCACTTTGGAAATCATGGAGGAGATTCCTCAGAAAAATGAGAATAAACATACCACAAGACCCAGCAACTCCACTCTTAGGCATATATCCAAAAGATGCCCATTCATGCATTATGATCATAGTAGCATTATTTGTAATAGCCAGAACTCGCAAGAAACCTAGATGCCCATCAAATGAAGAGCAGATAGTGAAAATGTGGTACATTTACACAATGGAGTACTATTCAGCAGAAAAATAATGGAACCCTGAAATTTGCAGGTAAATGGATGGCAGTAGAAGAAACCATCCTGAGCAAGGTAACCCAGTCACAAAAAGATAAAGATGATATGTACTCTCTCTTATAAGGATTTTAGACAGAGTTTTGGGGAGTGCCAGCCTACTATCCCATGGTCAGAGAGTCTGAGAAACAGAACCTTCATTCAGTGGCTCATGGAAAAAGAAGCAGACTCCCACAGCTGAGCACTGAACTCAAGAAATCCAGTGACCGAGAGGGAGGATTGATGATCAAAGTTATTAAGTCTGGGCTGGTTTAAGCCCCAGAAACAGCTGACCTGACAAGGGTTAGCTCTTGATTCCCAGACTGATGCCTGGGAATCCAGCATGGGATTGATCAAGACCCCCTGAATGTGGGTGTCACTGAGGAGGCCTAGGTAATTTATTGAACCTTGGTTAGTAGATCAGTATTTATCCCGGGTATACAAGTGGGTTTTTGATTCCTATCAAACAATGAGAGAGCCACTCACAACCTGAACACTTGGCGGAGCGTCTAGGCCCTACCCTGGATGAAATGACAGACTATGGACACCGTCATGTATGGCCTCAACCTCCCTGGGGAAATTAGAGGATAATGGGGGTGTTGAGGGGAGGAGGGGAGGGAAAGGGTGAGGGACCTGCAACTGACTTGTGAGGCAACCTTGTTTCTAATGTAAACTAAAACTTAAAAATAAATATTATATATATATATATATGTAGAGAGAGAGAGAGTGAGAGAGAGAAAGATAATGTGAAGATACCAAGCTCAAGTGTACCGAAAGCATATTCAGCAAAATCATTAAACAAATCTTTCCCAACCTAAAGAAAACATGCCAATGAAAGTACAATATATTTTAGAACACCCAATAGAGTGAATCACAAAAAGTCCCCTCTCTATGTAATAATAAAAACCGAAATCATACTGAATAAATATTATTAACAGCAACAAGGGAAAAATAACAAGTAACAAATAAATTCATTCCTATCAGATTCACACCTAAATTCTCCAGTGAAACTCTGAAAGCCAGAAGACCTTGGATAGATATTCTACTAACACTAAGAGACCAAGTATTCCAACAGAGACTACTATACACAGCAAACCTTTCAATCATTTGGAAGGAGAAAACAGGATATGATATGTCAAAACCAGATTTCAATAATATATACCATTAATCCAGCTCTAGAAAAAGTACTAGAAATAAAATTCAACCTAATTAAGATAACTGGTTTATATTTGCCTATAAAAGGACACATGATAACAGAATGGAAAACAAGACAAAATTGATCCTTCTTCTGCATATAAGAAACAGGCCTCAACTTCAAAGACAGACATTACCTCAGAGTAAAAGGTTGGGATAAGATTTTCCAATACAATAGTCCCAAGAAACAAGTTGGTGTATGTATCCTAGTATCAAACAAATTAGGCCTCAAACTAAAATCAATCAATGCAGATGGATTTTCATATGTTGAACTATCCCTGCATGCCTGGTATGAAACCTACTTGATCGTGGTGAATGATTGTTTTGATGTGTTCTTGGATCTCATTTACCAGTATTTTATTGAGTATTTTTGCATTAATGTTCATGAGGGATATTGGTCTGAAGTTCTCTTTATAAGTTGTATCTTTGTGTTGATCAAGGTTATTGAAACCTCATAGAAATAGTTTGGCAAAGACCTTCTGCTTCTGTTGTGTGGAACACTTTGAGAAGAATTGGTATAAACTGTTCTTTGAATTTCTCGTAGAATTCTGCACTAAGGCCATCTGGACCAGGACTTTTTTTGGTTGGGAGACTTGTGATTACTGCTTCTATTTCCACAAGGGTTATAGATCTACTTAAATTGATTATCTATTGTTGATTTAGTTTTTGCAATAATAGATATACAGGAAGTCGACCATTTCCTCTAAATTTTCAAATTTTGTGGAGTACAGGTTTTCAAAGTACGACCTAATTATTCTCTGGATTTCCTCACAGTCCGATGTTAAGTCACCCTTTTCAATTCTGATTTTGTTAATTTGCATGTTCATTCTCTACTGTTTGGTAAGTTTGGACAAAGGTTTGTCTATCTTGTTGATTTTCACAAAGAACCAACTCTTCACGGCATTGATTCTTTTTATTGTTTGCCTAGTTTATACTTCATTGATTTCAGCCATCAATTTGATTATTTCCTGGCATCTACTCCTCCTGGAGGAGTTTGTTTCTTTGTGTTCTAGAGTTTTCAGCTGTGCTGCTAATTCTCTAATATAACTGTTTTCCAGTTTCTCCATGTGGTCAATTAGTGCTATGAAATTCCTCCATAATTGACATGTAAAACAATCTATTTAAAATTAAAATAAAAAATGATAAAAAAAGAAATTCCTCCATAGCACTGCCTTAAAAGTGTCCCATAGGTTTGGGTATGGTGTGGCAACATTCTCATTGAATTCGAGGAAGTCTTTAATTTCTTTTTTTATTTCTTCTTTGAACCAGGAATGGTGCAGTTGAGTATTATTCAATTTCCATGAGTTTGTAGATTTTCTGCAATTTTTGTTGTTGTTGAATTCTAATTTTAACGCATGGGGGTCTGATAAGATGCAAGGAGTTATTGCAATTTTTTATAGCAGGTAAGTTTTGATATGTTGTCAATTATGTGGTCGATTTTTGAGAAGCTTCCCTGTGGTGGTGATAAGAAGGTATATTCTTTTTTATGTGGATGAAATGATCCATAGATGTCTGTTCATCCCAGTTGCGTCATTACTTCCATTAAACCCTTTGCTTCTTTGTTGAGTTGCTTTCAGATATTCCTGTCTAGTGGTGAGAGTGGTGTGTTGAAATCTCCCACTATAACTGTGTGGGACTTTAGATGTGATTTAAGTTCTAATAATGTTTCTTTTATGAATGTGGATGCCTTTGTATTTGGGACATAGATGTTCAGGATAGACACTTCATCTTGGGGGATTTCATTTGTGATGAGTATATAATAACCTCCTTCTTCTCTTTTCATTGATTTTATTTTAAAGTCTAGTTTGTTAGATATTAGGATTGCTACCCCTGCTTGTTTCTTGGGTCCATTTGATTGAGAAAAAATTTCGCAACCTTTAACTCTTAGGTAATGTGTGTCTTTGTGGGTGAGGTACGTGTCTTGCATGCAGCAGCATGAAGGGTTCTGTCTTCGAATCCATTCTGCTAGCTTGTGTCTTTTTATGGGTGAATCAATGCCATTAATGTTGAGTGATATTAATGACCATTGATTGCTCATCCTTCTTCGATTTGTAATGGTTGTTGTTGGTGAAATTATGTGTGGAATTTCACCCCTTTGTTCTTTTAGCTGTTAGTATAGAGGGATTCTCTAATTTCTATGTTTTTCTGGTTGTAGTTAGCTTCCTTGGGTTTGAGTTTTCATTCCAAAATTTTCTGTAGGGCTCAGTTAGTGGATACGTATTGCTTGAATCTAGTTTTGTCATGAAATATCTTGTTTTCTCTGTCTATAGTGATTGAGAACTTTGCCACGTATAGTAGACAGGTCTCTTAATGTTGGTAGAATATCTATCCAGGACCTTCTGGCTTTCAGAGTTTCCATGGAGAAGTCAGGTGTAATTCTTATAGGTCTGCCCTTATATGTTACTTGACCTTTATGCTTAGCTGCTTTTAATATTCTTTCTTTATTCTATATATTTGTGGTCTTGATTATTATGTGGCGATGGGTCTTTTTTGTGGTCGACTCTATTTGGTGTTCTGTAAGCTTCTTGTACCTTCATTGGCATGTCATTCTTAAGGTTGGGTAGTTTCTTCTATGATTTTGTTGAATATGTTTTCTGCCCCTATGAGGTGGATTTCTTCTCCTTCTTCTATACCTATTATTCTTAGGTTTGGTCTTTTCATGGTGTCCCATATTTCCTGGATGTTTTGTGTTAAGGATTTGTTGGACTTGAAGTTTTCTTTGGTTGATGAATCCATTTCTCCTATTGTATCTTCAACACTTGAGATTCTCTATTCCATCTCTTCTATTCTGTTGCTAATGCTTCTATCGGTATTACCTGACTGTTTGCCCAGCTTTTCTATTTCCTGCCTTTCTTCAGATTGTGTTTTTTTATTGTCTCTATTTCAGTTTTCAACCCTTGCAGTGTTTGCATTGTTTCTTGCAATTTTCGTTTTATCTTTTCATCCATTTGTTGCCTTTTTTGAATTTTTTTGTTTTTTCTTTCTTCCATTTCTTGCATTGTTTTCTTTGGTTCTTCTTCCATTTCCTGCCTTTTTTGGTGTGTTTCTTCTTCCATTTCTTTCATTTTTTTGCGTTGTTTTTTCTTCCATTTCTTGCATTCTTTGCTTTGATTCTTCTTCCATTTCCTGCCTTTTTTGGTTTGTTTTTTTCTTCCATTTCTTGCATTTTTTGGTTTGTTTTTTCTTCCATTCCTTGCATTTTTTGGTTTGTTTATTCTTCGTTTCTTTGCTGTATTTTCCTATGTCCTCTTTTAGGGCCTCTATCATTTTCATGGAAGTGGTTTTAAGGTCATTCTCTTCTGCTTCGTTTGCATTGGAATGTTGCAGTCTTGCTGGTGTGAAGTCTCTAGATTCTGGTGGTGTCATATTTGTTTTTCTGTTGCTGAGTGTGTTTTTGTATTGTCTCTTTCCCATCTCTTCTTCTAGTGGGTGCACAAATAGCCACTTCCTGGTCTGGGGACCAGAGTTCCCTTTTGGTGGGTGCTATCAAGTTCAATACTCTGGTGGTTCTTCTATTCCTTGTCCTCGTTCTGGTCCCGTGGGTGGAGAAGAATAACAGGATTCTGGAGCTCTTAGCCTGCCACCTGGTCCCCTGGATCCTTTGCTGGATCCTGTTGTATCTGATCCCACTGGAACTGCTGCTCCCCTGGTCTCCCTGACTCCTCTGATTTCCTGGTCTCATTAGTGGGAGAGAAGTCCTGGCATCTGGGTTGTTTGTCTCCCGCTGGGTTTGGAAAATCTGTGCAGTTCCCAGGCAATCCCCAGTCACTGGAACACAGGCCCAGAAGCAGGGCCTCTTGTACCTGTTCCCGCTTCCAGAATCTTCTCTGTAGTTACCACGCTTGGCCAGCCGATGACAGAGGTGTACCCACAAACACGGCTCCTCCACTGAAAATAGATTTCCACCAAAAAGGACCCTCAAAATTCTAGTAACTGATTGTATAAAAATCAACTAACAGATTCACAGAGAGAAGGTTCTGGGTATGTTGGGAGACACGTGGCTAAAAAGAGCCTTGAATTCCTATGCACAGAAAGGGAAAAATGACGCTGCACAGCCCATATAAGCTGTGCTGGAGCAAGGACCAGGAGGCCTGTCATGTCAGCAGAAATCAGGGTTTGCTTGAATTGCTCCAAGCTTTTCATGCATCACCCTGAGCATGAAAAGTTGTCGTATTTTATATTGAAAGAGTGTATAAGACGAAGTGTCTTGACTGAACTGGAACTCACTCTGTAGATCCAGATAGCTATAAACTCACAGATATCTACATGCCTCTATCTCATGATAGCTGGGATCAAATGCATGTACCATCACTGCTTGGCAAGAAACAGTCTTAATTGAAATTTGAAAGTAAACTTGGCATTGTGAGAAATGAAAAAGAAATCCAGGAGGTTTGACCAAATAATAGGATTCCTGTTAAAAATAATAATGTGGCTCTGGAGAGATTTCTCAGTGGTTTTAAGCACAGAGTGGTCTTGCTACAGGACCTAAGTTTGGTTCCCAACATCCACATGGTTAACAATTGTCCATTGCTCCATTTCTAACTCACGGGTCTGAGTTGTAGATGAAACATGTCTGTTGAGAAACTGGAAATCTCAAACTAACTGTTGGCTTTCCTCCTCAGGTTTTAGATAGAGTGACATCAAGGGTCAGAGACACAGGTTCATGGGATCTCACTCAAACATGCTTGCTACAAAAGAACAGATTTTCTATTCTCAGTGTATTATACAAATGTTTTGGCAGCCAATGAAGTTTATTCGTTACCCCTGAGAAAACAGAACTCACCGTCTACCAAAAATTAGGACAGAATTAATTCTTCTCCACTCTGTAGTTCATGGATTTCTCCTTTTGACGTGAGCAAATGTCACTCGAGATCCAAAATCTTTTACTGGAAGTTAACTCACTGGCATCCATAATTAAAAAAAATGAAGAGCACATGATTTAATGATTCATATGTGGATTGTAGACATTACACCCCTCTTTTTTTATCTTTAGTCACATATGTGTTGGCTTTTTCCAATTGTGTTCTGGCCATCAAGAAATCTGAATACCTCTCAACTTCCATATGCACATATTTTAACTTCTCAAAATGTGTAATATGAGTCAAAACCATTTGCCATAAGTAATCAGGATATAGGCCTTGACAGATTATATTTACAGTAGTTATGGGTAAATATCTGGGATGTAATCCATTGTTTGACAATTTTAATTATAAGTGTCTCAAGTTAAACCAAACCGCCTTCCCATACTTCTGACATTTCAATGGTGAAAGTTATGAGATGGCAGATCTCTCTCTACCTGAGATAAGTTACCAATTGTGTTTGAACTGTTTGCTAACATCTTTTGATGCAGGACTACACTATAAGTGTAGAAGAACTTGTCTACCCTCGTTAGTTAACTATCTAGGTGAATTGGTATCATTATATAAATCATGAGTAGATACCCTTAAAAATAGACATAATCATTGACTATTTAACAAAAACTTCTGAAAATCACTCAAAAATTCCACACTATAGTATGTCACAAAAACTTGTCAAAATTACTTGAAGTTTTGTCGTATTATTTAAACCAATCTGTAATCCAATCTGTAAAGCTCTCACCTGCTGATAAGACCTCATTTGCATCTTAGATGACATGGCCTAATTTATACCTATATTTACTCCTTTGTAGGTGGGGTCAAACAGGACAACAGTTTCCCTGAGGCTTCTTTTCAAAAATTTAATATTCTTTAGATTTCTTTTTCCAGCCATAAAAATTTAGGAGAATTCCTGTATCCTATCCTCTGCTAAACTGTATAGAATCATCCATATAGATTTCTTTGTCTATTAGGCCATGTTGCAGTTTTCTGTTACTTTTCCACTGACCAGCTCTGAGATCTTAAATTGCCAACCATTCCTGTTAAGACACTGGATGGCTGTAGCTTCTTTTTTACTTAGCTTCATAACTATATCCAACACAATTTATATATCCTTTTACTAGCATCCAAAAAAGTTAAAGTAGTTCAGATACATACATTCACAATAGCTTTTCACATATACTGGTGTGGCCAGAAAAATATAAAAAACATATATACATCTTGTAGTCATCCTTTTTTCCTATGTAATGGTTAGTTTGTTGAAATATAACTTACTTAATTGAAATCTCTTATGACACAACAGCTTCAGCCAATCCGTGAGTTAAAATAAAAGGCTCTCATATCCTTCACCATATTTTCATTTACAAATGGCAACATTCTGTTGTAGCTAAGCAGTTTGAGAGGAGTTGCAAGAGGTAAGGGTAACATCAGGCCCTTTGTCAAAGATTTGAACCAATCTTTTGGAATTCCTACTGAAGTAGGTAAACCTGGTGGGTGGCACTCCTGACCATCACCGTTTTACAGACCTATGTCAAAACCTGTTAACAGTGCCAATTATCTCTTTATTTCTTTTAACAAAAATAGGTGTGTTCCAAAGCGAGATGGAAATTTCAAAATGTCTAGCCTCCAGTTGTCCTTGCTCTTCAATTTTATTTGAGATAAGGGATATTTTTCTACATGCATGGGTTATTCTGACTTCCAGGTGATTTGAAAAGTCCATGTCAGTGGAGGCTTAGCCCCAGCTAAAAAGACCAGATACTGTCCAAACTTCTACCTTACTGGTAAAAATATTTTATAAAGCAACTGTTTGAGGGGTAAATAGTCCTTTGTAACCCTCATCATATCTTCACTTGAGAGGTTTAGAACTAAACTCAGGATCTACAGCCTACCTATTCCTTGTAATATGGTATGGCATAATGATAACCAATGACTTATAGTAGAGATTAAGTATAATCCTGGTCAGTAATTTACTATCTGTTCTTCCTGGGCATTTATAAATGACTTTTCAAGATAGGACATTTGTTACTTCATTTTAGCCCTGTAATTTCATAGGGAAGCATTCACTAATCTTAAAAGGGGGAAGGCACAAATAGGAAAACTTTATGGTCCTTGTTTCTGAACATTCCTTTGGAGATCATTTTTACCTTGTTCCCAATCATTATTACTAAGCTCTCCTGAGTGTAAAAACCATAGACTTGTCTTTTCTAAAGCTAAATTAGAGCCTTACTGGCTTTGGCTTTATTCTGGTACCTTGTCTATATAACAAGTCTACTAAATATTCTATTAATAAACCCTTAGAATTTGAGGTACCCATTTTTGTAATACACTCTCAAATATCCTTACCTGTTTGCCAGCCTCTGCGGGTGATCTCCCAGATTCACCTATCTTTCCAGGTCTTGGTGTCAGACAAATGCCTGCAGATTTAATCCAAACAACCAAACTAACCTCCAAGGTCAGTCTCTCAGGTTCCTCTTTCTTTCCTGACCTAGGTGGTGGGTGAAAGCCTGTGGACTTAACTATTCAATTTTACTAACTGTGAGAAGTTGAGGTACATTTTTCAATTCCATTCTTTCGCACGACTCTCCCTTCTCTTTTTTGAGTCTTCATTCTTTTGCAGTCAACATTCTTTCCTGAACTTTGTCATTCTTTACATTTCTCTCCAAATAGCAGTCTGATTTCCACACCATGAGCAAGTCTAATATATCAGGTGAATATCTGGAGAATGAAATGGAAGAGTAGATGTGCAGCTGTGCGTGTTAAGATGATGTTTCTTCATTTTAGAGTAGGAGCAGTCTTATACACAGGCTTCCATCACAGTGGAAAAACAATAGGTGAATGAAATCATGTTTCTCTTAGTGCTAGATGTTGCTGTCAGTGAGGTAATGCCTGGGCCAGTAGCCAGTACTAGAAAATAGGATGAACTTGGACTTGAAAACAGGATGCACCTATTGGATTTTCTTTAACAGTTCAAACCGAGGCAGAATATCAGCCTTCTGCCCCTCTCTAGTCAGTCTCCCCTGAAAATAAGGTTGGTGTTGCTACAACACATGTGACCTCACAGGATTCCATGGTCTCCAGAACACAATGGAATTTCAGGGAAGGGGCTGCCAATGTCATGTGGAATGAACATAGCCTTCCTGCTATCTAGATTTCCACCTAACTCAGCAGAAGTCAGGTTTCTTTATCCAGGAATCTCTCTTGCGACACAAAGAAAAATTTTCAGCACTATCTTTCATAAAACTAAAGGTTGCAAATTCTTTAGGATCTCCCATATGGGGATTGACTCTGCAGATTACAGACTCTTTGCAGTGTGCATTTGCTTCTTGTCAAAACCTTTCTCTAGTTATAATAGGAATTAGGGGTTGAGCAGTTGAATGCAGGCAGGTTTGTGTCCCGTGGGAATAATAAGAGCCCAAATAACAGTGCTGTGTATGCTCCCGTAGTGAGTCTGCCTTCCGTTTGCCATGTTGCTCACATCCACCTGGTTTCCAATCCATGCCATATGTGTCTGATCTGACCTCAAGCCTTGCTACCATGTTACTTTTCATCCAAATTTATATGTCTAGACAATTGGAGATATCTTGCCATCGCATTGTGTTTCTCAGTTGAAATTATAGTCAATTTTAAATATAAGGAAAACAAAACAGATCCATATGCACTCTACCCTTGTCCCTTGGGGATTGCATGGAATGATACCTGGTGTAGTTAGGAGTGTCTCTGAAAGCTCCAGCTAAACAGTTTGGGGAGGAGGCTTCAGAATAGCCAACTTGGTAGGAGCCTGCACAAAATCAATTGCCTGTGAAAGTGAACATATCTTTCCAAAACTAGGAAGTGAGAGTAATGATTGATGCTGCTCTTTTACCACAGCAGATCTCAGAATGTACTGAGAAATGGTTTCTTCCAAATGGCTGCTTTACTTTTGTCAAGTTCTCCAGGAGTGACATCATCACATATATGCCATTAGGAATATATATATATATATATATATATATATATATATATATATATATACATATTAAGCGTATATATAACATTAGGAAATATGGGAACCCAAACCCATCAAGGACTTTTTAACAAATTCCTATGCTTGGACTAGACCAACTTGGTAGGTCCACTAATACAATAAACATGCTTCTGCACACTATTCAAAAGAACAGTAAGTCTCCAGTGATCTAAGACCCCAGTACGTCCCTACAGGAATAATTCAAAATATTTGTAACTGATTGTTTTGAAGTTAGAAGTGGATCGCTGAATTACACCTAACGCTTTCATGTGCTGATACAAATAATTGTCTCCATTTACTAAGTGGTAAGAGAGGGTTGAGACTGCTGCAGAAAATCTACGTTTGTGTCTCAAGCAGAGGAGCTTTTCATATCTGCAACTGACATCTCTGTGAGACGAACATGAGAACACACATGAAAAATTCTTCCCGTATTTCCACAGATTCCTCTCTCAAACATCCTGTTCCTTCATTTCTGTTTACATTATTTCAGATACAATCTTATATAACCAAGATATGCCTTAGCCTCTTGAGTATTCTGTCACAAATTCCCTGGAACTTGGATCAGAGATAAGTCACCACACTCCATGGATGCAATCTCAACATTTTTTTGGTTCATTTAGTGATGTCCATATCCTCTTCAATGAGGTGGGTAATAAAGGAAAAATAACCTATAGTCTGCTTGCCTATCTAATTTGCTACTATCTACTTAGTCATCTTTCCAGTCCATCACTATACCCATCAAATTTAAATTTATATATTTTTACATGTAGGGTCTCTGCATATATCTGACCTTCATTTGATATTTTTGTCCACCAAACGATTGAATGTCCCACTCCTTTAACACTAAGAATTCAGGTATAGAAATTTTTTAAAGCATCTATGAAAACTCCAGTTTTCTTTATGCCTCCCTGAAAGATGTTACAAGATTCATTTTTCATTTTTTATTCCCCCAATACTAAGATTGAACTTAGGACATGGTTCATGCATGGCAAGGTCCCTATCTCTGACTTACATTTCTACATGGTAACTCCATTCCATTCATCTGCTACAATTGCTACAAGGCAATTGCCAACAATAGATTGAACTGTCAAATAAGATGCCTTAAGACTGCTCCTTGAGAACAGGTGATGAATCACTTTCAAGACTAGGAATTTTTGTCTTAAAGAGAAGGGCTTCAGTCCACATTGCAGACTAGACAGTTTAGTCTGAGATATGTTGATATTCAATGAATACTTGGTAGACACTCCTACAAATTCACGCTGCCAACTTAGTTATCACGCATAATTTATCAATATATTTTAAAGTGTTATCTCATATTTAATACAGGATGGACTCAATGTCTCCATCCCCAGTCCATCTTCTTTTCAACATTTCAAAGAGGAGGGATTACAATGACACTACATAGACAGTGCTCAACAAGCTGCCATCATGAACATTATTATATTTAATAATTTATATTTATTTTTATGTATGTTTTGCCAGAATGTACAAATGTTTAGCAAATGGATTGCTGAGGACCAAGAAAGGTAGAAGAGTGCATCAGATACCCTAGAATTGGAGCTATGGACAATTGTTAATTATGTGAATGTAGGTAAAGAAATTGGGTCCAGTAGCAAGAGCAGTCTTTGCTTAAAACCACTGAGCTATCTCTCCAGAACAATATCATTGTATTTAGCAGCAGTCCTATTATTTTCTCAAAACTCACAATTTTCATCCCAAATCTGAACCTGGAAGTGCAGAGATTGTTAGATTGAGCCATTACATCTCCTGATTTTCTTTTTCATTTACCCGTATGCCAGGTTTAGTTTCAAACTTCCAATTAATACAGTTTTTACCTAAGTAGTGATGGTACATGTTTTTAATTTCAGCGATCAGGAGACAGAGGCATGCACATGTCTGTTAGTTTTTGGCTATCCTAGTATACAGAATGAGTTCTAGTTAAGTCAATATTCTTTCACTTATACACTCTCTCTAAATAAAACCTAACAATTTTGCATGGTCACGGTGGTGTTGCAGTCCTTTAAGACCAATACTTGTCCAGCAGAGAGACAAAACTCTGAGTTACATATCAGAATCTCTGATATCGCTTAGCAACCCAAATGCCCACTCAGCATAGAGGTGATATTGGGCCCCTGCTTCTGGCTACAATTCTCCTTGTCATCTCTGGGATCTCCTGGCCTGTGCACTGCAGGCAGGTATACTCAACCATGGTAGACCAAAAAACAGTGAGGGTCCTGATATTCCTGTGCTTGTCCTGATGTCACCCATCAAGAGCAGGAGTCCCACAGCCACCCACTATTATACCTTAAAGAGTATTGGACCTGCTTGCATCCACTGGAAAAGAGCCTTGAAAAGTTAACCAACAGGAGAGATAGAGAACCCACATCAAAGCACTGAAAGAAGGAATGTGAAGATGATAGTATAAGAATGTATTCAATAACAGAAAAACATATATAATGGTAAAAGCATCTATAGCCTTTTTATGAGCAACATCTGGTCATCACTACAGAGTTGAAGAAGAGAAAACCCTTTAAAAGTCTACAAGAAGATGAAAGGGACTTTAAAAGAGGAAACAGGAAAACCCTTTAATGAAATAGAAAATAAAAGAAACCAAAAATTGCAAGAAACAATTCAAGTGATGCAAGGTTTTAGAGCTCAAATAGAGGCAACAAAAATCACAGTATGAGGGAATGCTGGAATGGGATAAGTTGGGTAAAGGATCAGGAATTACAGATGCAAGCATGAGCAATGGAATTCAAGCGATTCTAGAGAGATTCTCAGACATTGAGGATACACTGGCAAAAATAAATTCATCCAAACAAGAATATATAAAGTCCAACAAATCATTAATACAAAATATTCAGGAAATATCAGAAAACATGCAGAGTCCAAACCTAACAACATTAGGTGTGGAAGAATTTGCAGAAACCCAACTCAAAGGTGCAGAAAAAATATTCAACAGAATCACAGAATGAACCTTTCCAAACATATAGAAAGACATGAAATGAAAGCTATAGAACACCCAATAGAGTGGAAGAAAAAAAGTCCCCTGGTGACATAATATTCAAAACACCACACATACAGAGTAAATTAAGAATATTAAGAGAAGCATCAGAAAAAGACAAACTAATATATAAACAAAAATTTATCAGAATTAAACCTGATTCTCCATAGAAACTCTGAAAGCCATACTGTCCTGGATAGATGTTCCACAATCACTTATAGACCACGGATGGCATACCATTCTACTATAATGAACAAAACCTTCATTCATTATAGATGTAGAAAACAAGTATTCCACAACAAAACCAGATATAAACAATATATATCCACTAATTCAGCCATACAGAAAGTAATGTTAGGAAAACCCAATAATGAGGAAGTAGACTATACTGACAATAACACAGTCAATAGATAACCCCACTTTACCAAATGCCAAAATAAAAAGCTAGTCTCCAAAACACCAAATAATCCAATTAAAATTCATATACAGAATTAAATAGAGAATTTTCAATAGAGGAGACTAAATTGGCTGAAAGAAATTTACTCATGTAGGAATGGCTAAAAACACCAATGAGAGTTTATGCTGAAGAGAATGTGGAGTAAGTTTAATACTTCTCCACTGCTTGTGGGAGTGCCAACACAAACAGTAACTTTAGATATCAGTGTGGAGATTCCTTGGGAAAATGTGAAACAATCTACGACAAGGCCCAGGTATTCATTCTTAGGAATATACCTCCAAATGCACATTAATAAAACAAGAACACCTGTTCATCTATGTTAATCACAACATTATTGTTAATAGTCAGAACCTGGAAGTAACCTAGATGGTCCTCAATTGAAGAGAAAATGTGATATTATTTACAATATAGTACTACTTAGCAGAAAAAATTGAAATTACTCATCAAATGGATGGAACAAGAACAAACCATGCTGAGGAATGTGACCCAGTCACAAAAAGACAAATATGGTTTTACTCACTCACATTGGATTTTAGATATAGGGCATAGGATTACCAGCCTACAATCCACGCAGCTAGAAAAGCTAAGAAATAATGAGAATCTAAAGAACACCATACATAATCCCTCAGCAAATTTTAAAGGGAAAAGACCTTATGAGTAAATTGTAAGTATAGTCCAATGGGAGAGGTAGATAGAAAAAATAGACAGGGAGAGAAGGATGGGAGACGAGGACATGAGGGAGCAGGAAAACTGTGGAAGAAGAGAGGAGTGCAATATAAGAGATAACATAATAGAGGGAGCCTTTATATTTTTACCAGACACTCTGTGTATTTTCCATTCCATATAATTTTACCCTTTCCTTTTCTTTCAATACCAGTACCTCATTTACCAAGTGTTATGAATTTTCAATTCTTATTCTGATTTTGTAATTTTTTAATTTAAATTAGAAACCCGAATGCTTCACATATCAATCCCAGATCCCTCTCCTACCCCTCCTCCCATGTCCCTCCAACACCACCCCCAACCCCCACCCAATCCCTACATCATTCCCCAGGTAGGGTAATGCCATCCTTGGGAGATATTAAAGTCTGTCATTTCATCCAGAGCAGGACCTAGGCCCTTTCTCACATGTCCAGGCTGAAAGAGCATCTTTCTATTTTGAATGGGCTCCCAAAAATCATTCATAAACCATGGTAAACATTGATCTACTATCCTAGGCCCCAGTGATTTCTGTGGCCTCTTTACTGAGACAACACTTGTGGAGTCTGCATTAGTCCCCTGTTGGCCTTTCAGGCATCAGTCTGGGATTCAAGAGCTCCCCCTTATCCAGTCAGCTGTCTTTGAGTGTTTCAACATCATGGTCATGAACTCTTTTCTAATCAGTCCTCCATCTCTGTCATTAGGTTCCAGAAGGTCAGTTCAGTGTCTAGCTGTGGGTATCTGTCTCTCCTTCCATCAGTAACTTGATCAATTTTCTAGGATGGCATATAAGATCAAGGAGGGGCATTTAATGTAGTCTCTCCATTGTTGCTTAATTTACCAGATGGTTTTCCTTGTAGATCACTGGAGATATCACCAGTTTCAGCTATTTCCTCAAGTCTATAATGACTCAATCTATTATGGTATCTCTCGTCATGCTTTCCTCTATTCTTACCTCGACTCAACCTTCCTGCTCCCCTATATCTTCTTGTCCCCTCCTTTTATCCTCCTCTCATTTTCCTGGTTCCCTCACCCCTACCAATATTCCCAATCTGCTCAGGAGATCTTGCCTCAATCGACTTCTCTGGGGTATCATGCATCTCTTTGGGAACCTCCCTGTTTGCCAGACACACTGACACTGGGATTGTAGGCTGAGATTCCTCTGATCCATATCTAAAATCCATATAGGAATGAGTTCATACATGTTTGTCTCTTTGTGTGAGGGTTACCTCAGTCAGGATGGGAACAATTATATTTTTAAAGAAAAGTCTGGCACTAAGGAGATGTGCCGATATCTATAAGGGTGACACTAACTAACATTCTCAGCAATAGTGGAGAGGATACTATAAATACCATTCCCTGATAGTGATATTTCTCTCTGATATGCCATCCTGGAGCCTTCATACAATAGCTGATGGAAGCAGAAGCAGACACCCACAAGTACATACAGAACTGAAATCCCAGAATACAGTTGCAGGAATGGTGAGCAAAGCAGTCAAAACCAGACTGGTGAAATCTTCAGAAATACATGACTTGCACATGAACCAAAGACTGGTATCTGGGAAACCAGAAAAGGTCCAATCCAGAAACCCTGAATATGGATGTAAGTGAGAAGGGCTTGACCATCTTTGGGGGCTCTGGTAGTAGATCAATTTTGTCCATAGAATATGAATAGACTTTGAGAGTCCATTCCACAAAGTATGATAATTTATCAGACTTCAATAGCCCATTCCACTTAATGGGATACTCTCTCTGCCTAGACACAAGAGGTGCTCCATATGATATGACAGAATCACGTGGAAGAGCTCACCTTTACTTGGGAGCAGGAAGGGGCTGGATCAGAGGTTTAATGGGGATGAGTTGAAGGGGGTAGACTGGGATTGATATGTAAAGCAAGATTGATAATAATTTACATATAAAAATGAAAGGAAGTGATCCGTAAAGTTTTATAGGAAAGAGAATGCTCCAGTAACACTTAGGTTTACATTTACATCCCAAGTCTGGAGTGTTTCGTTTATTTTTTTTCTCAATACCAACTTGTAGCCCAAGCTGGCCTTGGACTTGCTATCCTGGCTCGGCCTCCTAATTGCTGAGATTACAGCTATGTGCCATCAAAACCAACTCCCTGAAACCTGACCTCTGATATCTAATTTTACACTATCAAAATATCCATTAGAAAGCATATTGTTGGGACATGCATGGTCCTGAAGGCTTAAGTCCCAGCACTTTGGAGGCAGGGGCAGGCAAGATCTCTGTGAGTTTGAGACCAGTCTGATGTACAAGACCTAGTTCCAGGACAGCCTCCAAAGACACAGGGAAAAACTGTCTTGAAACCCCCCTACCAAAAAAAAGAAAAGGAGCTGTAAATTCTAATGCCTGCTAATATTAAAGTAGCACACAGACTCTAAATTACCATCCAAACAAACTGAAAATTGAAGAATCAATATAGATATCTTGGCAGAATTAAAAAGCATGAGGGATTATAATATGGCGAAGTGACTTCTTTTTCTGGTTGAGCCTATTTGGTTTTCTGTAAGATTCTTGTATTTTCATAGGCATATCTTTCTTTAGGTTAGGGAAGTTTTCTTCTATGATTTTGTTGAATATGTTTTCTGTAATTTTGAGTTGTATTTCTTCTCCTTCTTCTATACCTATAATTCTCAGTTGGCTTCTTCATGGTGTCCTATATTTCCTGGATATTTTGTGTTAAGGATTTGTTGGTTTTGAGACTTTCTTTGGTTAAGGACTCTATATCCTCTAATGAGTTGTTTACTTAATTTTTTTGGTTGTTTTTTTCTTGGTGCTCTTTAGATTCTTTAAGAGATTTGTTTATTTCTTGAATTTTCCCCCATTTCATGGATTTTTGTTTGTTTTTTCCTCTATTTCTTTAAGGGATTTCCTCCTTTCTTCTTTGAGTGTCTCCATCATCTTCATGAAATTATTTTTTCATGAAATTATTTTTAAGGTCTGTCTCCTCTTCTTCGTCTAAATTTAAACTGGAAAATAAATAAAAAAAAACAATGACAATTTGTGCTGGAGAGGATGTGGTGAAAGGGGGAAACTCCTCCATTGATGGTGGGAGTGCCAACTTGTTCAGCCACTTTGGAAATCAGTATGGAGGTTCCTCAGAAAAATGGGAATACACCTACTACAAGACCCAGCAACTCCACTCTTAGGCATATATCCAAAAGATGCCCATTCATACAACAAAGATGTCTGTTCCACTTTGTTAATAGCAGCTTTATTTGTAATAGGCAGAACTTAGAAGCAACCTAGATGACCCTCAACCGAAGAGTGGATAGAGAAAATGTGGTACATCTACACAATGGAGTACTATTCAGCAGAAAAAAATAATGGAATCATGAGATTCACAGGCAAATGGATGACACTAGAAGAAACCTTCCTGAGTGAGGTAACCCAGTCACAAAAGAGAAACATGGCATGTACTCTCTCATATATGGATTTTAGACATACATCTGGGGAGTGCCAGCCTACACACCTATAGCCAGAGAGTCTGGGAAACAGAAACTTCATTTAGTGTCTGATCGAAGAAGAGGCAGACTCCCTTGGTTAAGTACTGAGCTGAACTCAAGAAAGCCAGTAACAGAGAGGGAGGACTGATGATCAAAGGGATTAAGACTCAGCTGTGGGTTGGTGGCCCTTGTCTTTAATCCCAGCACTTGGGAGTCAGAAGCAGGCGGATCTCTGTGCATTCAAGGCCGGCCTGGTCTACAGAGTGAGTTCCAGGACAGCCTCCAAAACAGTACAGGGAAACTCTGTCTTGAAAAACAAAACAAAAAAGGATAGCAAGTACTCACATAGGAGCAGATATAACACAGCAACCTCTAGCAATCCCAGCACCCCAGTGGCAAGCATGGGGAAACCCTGGCCAAGCTGGCTAGCTATACTAACTAGAATCTACAAACTCCAAATTTAGCAACAGACTCTATATAAAGTATAACAAAGTTAAGAACTAAGAAACAAATCAACAATGCCTAGATATACACAACAAAAAAGAGCAGCTAAAGCTGGGCAGTGGTAGTACATGGCTTTAATGCCAGTACTTGGGAGCAGAAGTAGGCGTATCTGTGCAAAATGAGATCCAATATAGCAAGGATTACACACAGATGAACCCTGTCTCAAAAGAGATGCGTGTCATTGCAGGGGACCCAAATAAATTCCCACCACACCCATTAGCAGCTCATAATCATCTAGAACAGCAGGTTCAGGGAATCTGACACTGTTTTCTGGTGTCTGCAAAACTGAAAACAGGAGGTGCATACAAAGAGGCACATATTAACATACACAAAGTAAAAATAAATAATCTCGATGGACAGTGTTGACATACATCTTTGATCCCAGCATTCAAGAGGCAGAGCCAAGCAGATCTTTGTGAGTTCAAGGCCAGCCTGGTCTATAGAGTGAGATCCACGACAGGCTCCAAAAGTACACAGTGAAATCCTGACTTGAAATACCAAAACAAACTAATAAATACATAAATCTCAATAAATAAATGATAAGTCATGTGCTATCTATCTTCTGTTCCTGATCTCTAGTCAATACAACTGGAACAGATGGCCTTCCTTTTGTACTCAAAGGCACTTAATCTTGCAAGAACTAGTGTCAAAATTAGAGACAGGACAGCAATTAAGAACACAACACACTTGTAACAGAAGACAGAATCCCAGCACCCTTGTAAGGAAACTGGAAAGAAGCTATAATACCAGCTCCAAGGGATCACTTCCATCTTTGGTGGGCACTGCACTCACATGCAGAAATCATACACAAACATACAGGCAGTTATAAAATCATGTTTTAAGAAGAATCTATGAGATTTATTCAGTTTAACGTATTAAATTTTCCCCTTCTACCTCATTTTTGTTTCAAATTTGAACCTTTCAATCCCAAAACTCAGCCAAAACTTTCTCAATTACCTTTTAATATGTTCTAATAGGAAAATTAAAGTAAAAAAAGGCTAACTGATTTATGGAAGCAGGTTAAAGTGGTCACAAAGAATAAAGAAAAACATATATATATATATATATATATATATATATATATATATACCTTGAAGTTTTCCAGAAGGAACTTGTACTATCTTACAGCTGAACACCAAGCCATATTTCTTAAAAAGAAAAATAAGAATTTACCACATAAAAGATGAAATAGTTTTCAAGACAAGTAAGATGACAATTAAAGGCTACAGAGTGTGGTAGTTCACACATGTGATCCAGGAAGCTAAAGTAGAACAAACAAGTTTAACGGCAGAATGGGTCACAATGTGAGACCCAGTTTAAAAATACCACCACCACCACAAATAAAAAAGCTTAGCAAGATAATACCAGCAACTAAGCTTGTTAAAATAAATTACTATGTCTCCCATAAACATGAGACCAGGCAGTGGTGTCACACTTTAATCCTATCACTCAGAAGGCATGGTTTGAGACCAGCCTGATCTACAGAATGTGTTCCAGGACAGCCAGTACCACAAAGAGAAACCCTGTATGGAAACACCAAAAATGATCCGGGCAATCAAAAAATATGCCTTCAATCCAAGCACTGGGGAGGCAGGGGCAGGCAGTCTCTGAATTTAAGGTCAGCCTGGTCTAGAGACCAGGTCTACAGAGTGAGTTCCAGGAGTGGCTATAGAGCTACTGAGAAATACTGTCTTGAAATAGCAAAACAGAAAACCCATGAAGCCTTAAGAAAAAAGAAACAGGAGCCTTACTGACTACTAACAGAAGAAAACAGTCGGGGGAGTATATTCTTTTTCATTTATTCTATGAATTATTTTACTAATATGAAATACCATTGTGTATGACTGATCGCAGTCCGTTTGGAAAATGTATTGCTTCCCTAAGACCGAATCTCTGCCCCCAGTTCTCATTTATAAATTTTATATCCTATTCCTAGTACCTCAAAACCAAAATAAGAATTGTGACTCACAGAACGGGCTGGTCCACACAGTCAAAATACCGACATAATATAAATAAAAAGACAGGAAAAATGGCATACAGCTTTTAATTCTAGCATTTTGGATATAAAGCCAGGTGTGTATCTGAGTTCAAGGGCAGCTTGGTTAACTCTGTCTTGAACCTCAAAATGTAATTTTAAATAAAAATCATAAAGATATCTAAGCATTGTTTTTAGTCTGCATAAAATTAAGAATCATCACCTGTTAAAAATCTTCTAATGAGCCGGGCGTTGGTGGCCCATGCCTTTAACCCCAGCACTCAGGAGGCAGAGGCAGGCAGATCTCTGTTAGTTCAAGGCCAGCCTGGTATACAGAGCAAGTTCTAGAACAGCTTCCAAAACAATACAGAGAAATTCTGTCTCAAAAAAACAAAAAAATTCTTCCAATGATCAAAATATACTGTATGAAAGCACTTAAAAATACTTTTAACCTGTTTACTAAGTACTTACAAAATCACAACATATTAACTCACACATTATTAATGAGAAAGCAACACTCTTATTATGGTGAGTTTTGATCACTTTAAGTAACTCAGCATCACCAAAACTAGGAATAAAGACAACATGAAACACTTGTGTAAAAAATATGTGATTTGAAACTGAACAAATACTAAGCAATCTCAAGCTCTGAGAAATACTTTATAAAAGATCTAGACTTGTGTCAGGGAAACAAGTAGAATAAATAAATGAATAAAATAAAACCAGAGAGCTTGTTCTGTATTATACTATCTAAAGGAGGAACATGATTAAATAAGACATGAACTCCAAATGCATGCCACCAAACCTGGCAACTATAAAGGCTCTTTTCCCCAATGTTATTTTAATAACTCTGTAATGAAGTTATGATATTGTGAGTCACTTTCTTAAACTTCTGTGCAAATGTATTGAATAAAACACACGTAATTAAAACTGAATATTTAAATCTAATTAACTTGTAAGCCAGTGATACATATCATTGCCTAAATTCTTGCTTTATTCAACTTAAACAAGGAACTGGGCAAGGCATTATGAAAACCAAAGAAGAATTCTTCCTGCATCAAAGAGGAACTGGGTTTCTTTTACACAACGAAAAGCTGTGACATGTGCCCAGGATATTGTAGAATCAGATATTGCTTCTGTTCACTGATGAGCCTACTCTCTAGAGAGGAAAACAAGCTACTTTTTACACTGATTACATGTAAAATAAAACTTTTAGCCATGCTGGATTAAACAATCATTAAAGCTAACTTTACCTGTTTCTCGTAACCCTTACAAACGTGTCTGTTGGAACATTTAAAACTAACATTTGTGGTTCACCTCTTTCAACAGTACAATGCAACTACAAATTTTCATTCCAAGTTGCTTACCATGCTTTCCCCTCCCTGAGACCTCCTTGACTTCTCAGCTTCTGTGACAGTGCACTACAGTGACTCTACACTCATCCTCAGCTGCCTCCTTGCCCTCTTCCACCAGGCTCCTTGTGAGTTCCTAAAGCGTCCACCCAGTTCGGTACTCCAACATCTGCTTAAGTGACCCAGGTTTACACTTCACAACTCTGACCTCAGGCCATCTTCACCTGCTGACACTTCAAATCACTTACTAACTTCTTTATTTCTCTCTCATTCCCCAAACTTGAACTCAATCTTACACTATATCTGAACCGCTCGACTGTCCTGCTCACCTTTCTTCTGCACTTCTGATACTTTAGCTCTCATCTTTCCTAATTATGTGAAAGTTACCTCAATTTTCCTGTGCACTCCAGCCTCACTACCATACCGATGTGCCTGAAGCAAACCTTTGTCCATGGCAGTGCCCCATTTGACAACGAAGGAAAGGTAAACACTAAAGCGCCTACAAGCGTCTGGCACACACGCATCATGACAGTTTTGATGAAGGAACTAGGGCTTTATGACTCTGCCTGGCTATGCAATCACAGAGAAGTTAGCCCTGAGTGCCACACACTTCTGGACTAGGACACTCGGGGAAGTAGACACAGAGTTTCACCAGTTTCTCAAGTAGACTCAGCCCAGGGCACGTCCTCTGTCTCCTGCCCCATCCACTTCTGTATGGACAGACACTGCCGATGGCAGCCACCTGCTTCAGGCTGCCTGTGAAAGCCAGCAATCTGGACCAAAGCTCTAAAGTGTCACTCTCAGCCTGGGCGCACCAGAAGAGCCCCGAGAAACCGGCTGCCTCCTGTTTCCTATGTTGTGTTCCTCCATCTCCACCAGGTGGGATCCATAACCTCATCCTCAAGGACGCCCACTGTGCAGCCCCCAGACTCAGGCCCTGGCCCTTGGACAGCAGAAGAGAATTCAGCAGGCAGGGACACCATCAACCCCGCACATCCCTGGCCCACACTATCTCTCTCCATGCCCGGGCAGTCGACTCGCAGCCCAGGTTTCTGCCTTAGCTGCTGCTGCTGGTTCCCAGGAGAACTTGCAGCCCACAGAGCAGGTTATCGCAGTCCCTGCCCTAGAGGCCTCATCGGTGTCGTAATTTCTGACCTCTGTGATGTTGGCCACTAGCCAGGGAGAGGACAGAGCTTACCTTGGCACCAGCAGACCAGGACGGTTAGGGGCTGCAGCTGGCTTTGCTCAGTTTGAACGACAATGCAGTCTCTAAGATTGTGCACAATCTGAGGCAGCTGTAGAGTTTTAAGCGGGTCTGGTGTTCTCCCAGGCTACAAGAAATGACATTTTCACCTTGATTTTTTGTTTGCGACTGAGAGTCATGAGTTCTCTGCAGGTATCAAACACCATGAAGACAGATGGCCTTGAAAAACCTATTCTGCCTCCAACATGTGCGTGTGCACACCATGTCCCATTTTGTGATATTTAAAACTGAAGACTTCCCCTTTCTTCACAGCACTTAATTTGGTTTATGTTTGTTTGCTTTTCAGGACAGGGTTTCTCTGTATAGCTTTAGAGCCTGTCCTGAACTCGCTCCAGCCTCAGGAGGTAGAGGCTGTTTTCAAACTAAGAGATCAGTCAGCCTCTACAATCTGAGGCAGGTGTGAACCACCACAGCCCAGTAAATTTGTACAGTTCCCTAAAATGTCTGTAATTTATTGTTTGTGCACTCAATCAAAGCGATTTGTGTGTACACAGAACCTGAGAAACTACCCTAAATATTCTAGGCCCCAAATCTGAAAAAGTCTTCCAAGATTCAAATATCTAGAGAACAGAAAATGTTTTCAGTTTTGATTTTGCAACCATGTAATTTTATGTAATTGTAAACACAGTTATGCCTCTAATTCTAAATAGATGGAGGCAATGAGTTGTGGTCAGAATGTCTTTTTTGTTTTGTTTTGTTTTTGGAGACAGGGTTTCATTCTGTGTATTGCTTTGGAGGCATCCTGGAACTTGCTCTGTAGACCAGGATGGCATTGATTTCTGGGATAAAAGGCATGCACTACAAACACCCGGCCAGACTGGCAAAACAAATTACAGGACAGCCTTGTGTACACAGAATCAAATTACGTTTTCTATTTCCCAGAATTACTCGTTCTAATACTAATCTTTCCCACCTGAAGAATGGCAGGTGGGAGGTGAAGTTTCTTACACTTAGGTAGCTTTTCCCCCTATTGCTCATATGGGAAAATTGCAGACAATAGTGCAGATCACATTAAACAAACTCAATACACATGTTAGACAAGTATAGGCTAATACACATTTGTAAAGTTGTTCATTATTTCAACTACAATCTGATTGATAGAACCAATCTCAACGTAAGACATTTTTTGCAAAGACATATATGAAGTATTGATATATAAATGGTAAAGCTAAGTGTTCTGCAAAAAATCATAGTTCATCCATGTTATAAAACTCTGTATGAGTTATGTGCAAAGACATGTGAGGAGGTATAAACAATCATTAATCCCAAGATGGCAGAGGCAGGTGGATCTCTGCAAGTTTGAGGTCAGCCTGGTCTAAAAAGCTAGTTCCAGGACAGCCAGTGCTGTTACAGAGAAACCATGCTTAAAAAACAAAAGAAAAGAAACAAAACCTGGGGACCTGAACAGTGGTATAACAGAATGTAGGTGAGTTCCAACAGTGATTAGCAAAGAGTGAAGCAGAAACTGTACCTGAAAGCAGTACTTAGGAGAGGAGCCTGCCAGACTAGAGTGTGAATGAAGTCATCATTAAAAGCCAGGGCCTATCAATGAGAAGGCCATGTGTATTATCAATTTGCATATGATCATAATTTGCTTTTACTCACATATAGTAAAACTATTATGATTCCTACATATTTAGTTATCTTTAAATCATAATTTATAATCTTGCCTAGAAAAAAACTCATCCAAAAGAAATTTGAAAATGTTTTATCACTAATTCTAATTACTCTATTCTCTGTAACTGGGTACATTTTTCAATATGCAAAGCTGCTGTACTGTAAAGTTTTCCATATATTAGCATAAAAGAAATGGAGTATCATTGAACTTGTTTTTGGGAAAGCTGAGACAATCATGGGCCACACAATTGGACCCAGGTCATACCTAGGCAAAGACAGGGAGAGAGAGAAAGAAAGGGGAAGATTGGGGAGAAGGAAGGAATTCAATTAAATGAATCCCAATAAAAAAGGGACACACTTAAAGCCTGGCAGTGGTGGTGCACACCTTAGATGCCAGCACTCAGGAGGCAAAGGATTTTGAGACCAGAGAGAGTTCCAAGACTGCCAACGCTGTTACACAGAGAAATCCTGTCTTGGAAAAACAAAGAAATGAAACAGAACAGACTACATAAACACTTGAAATGGGGAGAGATTCTGAGTATGGTGGTATATGCCACTAATCCCAGCACTGGAGAGGCAGCAGAAGTATCTGACTTCAAGGTCACCATGCACAACATAACCAGCCAGCACCACATAGCAAAACTCCTTTACGGCGCCTGGCATCCAGAAGACCTGCCCACACAGGAAAGACATCAGCCCCTCCAAGACCCCAAACCCAGCGAGTCCAGCTTCGAGTGAGATTGGGTCTCTGGCGGGGACCGCCCACCCATCCCCATCCCCCTTGATCTTCGGGGCCACTCCTGGCATCCAGAAGACCCACCCACACAGGAAAGTCATCAGCCCCTCCAAGACCCCAACCCCAGTGAGTCCAGCTTCAGCATCACCAGCTTCAGCTGCAGGAAGGAAGGAGACCACTGGAGACGGAAAGACCCCACCAGCACCCACTGAAAGAAGAGATGGGAAGAAGACAGAATAAGAGATCACTCAGCAATAGAAACACCAACATGACCCCACCAGAATCCAGGGATCCAACATCAGCAAGACCCGAAAAGCACTACATAGACGAAGAAGAGGAGACAGACCTTAATAATTATTTCATGAAGATGATGGAGAAACGAGGAAATCCCTTATAGAAATAGAAAAAAAACAAACAAACAAATCCATGAAATGGGGAAAAATTCAAGAAATAAACAAATCTCTCAAAGAATCTAAAGAGCACCAAGAAAGAGCAAAAAACAAATTAAGGAAACAACTCAAACAGTTGAAGGATTGAAAGCTGAAATATAAATGATAAAGAAAACACAGAATGAAGGGATGCTGGAAATAGAAAAGCTGGGTAAACGATCAGGAACTACAGACGCAAGTATCAACAATAGAATACAAGAGATAGAAGAGAGAGTTTCAGGTGTTGAAGACTCACTAGAGGATATAGATTTGTCAACCATAGAAAATCTCAAAACCAACAAATCCTTAACACAAAATATCCAGGAAATATGGGACACCGTGAAGAAGCCAAACCTGAAAATAATAGGTATAGAAGAAGGTGAAGAAATTCAACATAAAGGTACAGAAAATATATTCAACAAAATCATAGAAGAAAGCTTCCCTAACCTAAAGAAAGATATGCCTATGAAAGTACAAGAATCTTACAGAACACCAATTAGGCTCGACCAGAAAAAGAAGTCACCTCACCATATAATAATCAAAACATCAAACCTACAGAGTAAAGAGAAAATATTAAGAGCAGCTAAAGAAAAAGGCCAAGTAACATACAAAGGCAGACCTATCCGAATTACAACTGACTTCTCAATGGAAACGATGAAAGCCAGAAGATCCTGGATAGATGTCCTACAAATGCTAAAGGAACAAGGATGCCAGGCCAGACTACTATATCCAGCAAAGATCTCAATTACCATAGATGGAGAAAAACAAAATATTCCACAACAAAGCCAGATTTAAACAATATGTATCCATGATTCCATCTCTACAGAAAATGCTAGATGGAAAACCTAGAGCCAAGGAAGACAACTACATTCACAAAGACACAGGCAATATATAATCACACTCTACAAAACACCAAAAGAAAAAGGGAGGAGAAACTACACAAAATAACTTCACTAACAATAAATCAAGCACAAACAAGGATCATCAATCAATGGTCATTAATATCCCTCAATGTCAACGGCCTCAACTTGCCTACAAAAAGACACAGACTCGCAGAATGGACACGAAGATAGAACCCTTCTTTCTGCTGCACACAAGAAACACATCTCAACATCAAAGACAGACGTTATCTCAGAGTAAAGGTTTGGGAAAAGATCTTCCAGGCAAAAGGTCCCAAGAAACAAGCGGCTGTAGCAATACTAATATCTAACAAATTACACTTCAAATTAAAATCAATCAAAAGAGATGAAGAAGGACACTTAATATTCATCAAAGAAAAAAAAATCAAGACGAAGTCTCAATTTTAAACATCTATGCCCCAAATACAAAGGCACATATATTCGTGAAAGAAACATTACTAAAGCTCAAAATGCACATAAAATCTCACACACTAATAGTAGGAGACTTCAACACTCTGCTCTCACCACTAGACAGGACCTCCAAACATTAACTTAACAAAGAAACAAAAGAACTAAGAGAAGTTATGACCCAACTGGGTTTAACAGACATCTATAGAACATTCCACACAAATACAAAGGGATATAACTTCTTCTTGGCACCATATGGAACCTACTCTAAAATTGACCACATAATAGGAAACGTAACAAATCTCCACAGATACAAAAAAATTGGAATAACCCCCTGCATCTTATCAGACCACCATGCATTAGCATAAGAATTCAACAATAACACAAATCGCAGAAACCCTACATACTCATGGAGATTGAACAATGCACAATTGCACCATCCCTGGGTAAAGGAACAAATAAAAAAAGAAATTACATTCTTCCTCGATTTCAATAAGAATGAAGACACAACATACACAAACTTGTGGGACATTTTGAAAGCAGTGCTGAGAGGAAAGTTTATAGCACTAAGTGCCCACATGAAAAAACTGGAGAACAGTCATACTAGAGAATTAATATCACTGCTGAATGTTCTAGAACAAAAAGAAGCAAACTTCCCCAGGAGGACCAGAAGCCAGGAAATAATCAAATTGAGGGCTGAAATCAATCAAGTTGAAACCAGGAAAACACTGAGAAGAATCAATGAAACAAAGAGTTGGTTCTTTGTGAAAATCAACAAAATAGATAAACCTCTGCCAAGCTAACCAAAAGACAGAGGGAGAGTATGCTAATTAACAAAATCAGGGATGACAAAGGGGACATAACAACAGACTCTGAAGAAATCCAGAGAATCATCAGGGCATATTTTGAAAATCTGTACTCCACAAAATTTGAAAATTTAAAGGAAATGGACAATTTCCTGGATAGATATCACTTGCCAAAACTAAATCAAGACAGATAAACAATCTAAACAGACCTATAACACCTAATGAAATAGAATCAGGCATCAAAAGTCTCCCAAATAAAAAAACCAAGTCCCAGATGGCTTCAGTGCAGAATTCTACCAGAAATTCAAAGAAGAGCTAATTCCAATACTCCTCAAAGTATTCCACACAATAGAAGCAGGAGGCTCACTGCCAAACTCTTTCTACGAGGCTACAATTACCTTGATACCCAAGCCACACAAAGACACAACTAAGAAAGAGAACTATAGACCAATTTCCCTCATGAACATAGATGCAAAAATACTCAATAAAATACTCTCAAACCGGATTCAAGAACACATCAGAAAAATCATCCACCGTGATCCAGTAGGCTTCATCCCAGGAATGCAGGGATGGTTCAACATTAGAAAATCTATCAATGTAATCCACCATATTAACAATCTGCGAAAGAAAAACCACATGATCATCTCACTAGATGCTGAAAAAGCCTTTGACAAAATCCAGCATCCCTTCATGATAAAGGTCCTAGAGAGATCAGGGATAACAGGAATGTACCTGAATATAATAAAAGCAATATACAGTAAACCAACAGCTAACATCAAACTAAATGGAGAGAAACTCAAAGCAATTCCTCTAAAATCAGGAACAAGACAAGGCTGTCCACTCTCTCCATATCTCTTCAATATTGTACTTGAAGTTCTAGCTACAGCAATAAGACAACAAAAGGAGATAAAGGGGATACAAATAGGAAAAGAAGAAGTCAAACTTTCACTATTTGCAGATGATATGATAGTTTACATAAGTGACCCAAAAAACTCCGCAAGGTTACTCCTAGAGCTGATAAACACCTTCAGCAATGTGGCAGGATACAAGGTAAACTCAAAAAAATCAGTGGCCCTATTATATACAGATGATGAAGTGACTGAGAAAGAAATCAGAGAAACATCACCCTTTACAATAGCCAAAAACAACATCAAATATCTGGGGTTAATGTTAACTAAGGAAATTAAAGACCTGTATATCAAGAACTTTGTATCTTTAAAGAAAGAAATCAAAGAAGATACCAGAAAATGGAAAGATCTCCCATGCTCTTGGATTGGTAGGATCAACATAATGAAAATGGCAATCTTGCCAAAAGCAGTCTACAGATTCAATGCAATCCCTATCAAAATTCCATCACAATTCTTCAAGGACCTGGAAAGAACATTAATCAACATTACATGGAAAAACAAAAGGCCCAGGATAGCTAAAACATCCCTATACAATAAAGGAACTTCAGTAGGCATCACCATACCTGACTTCAAGCTCTATTATAGAGCTATAGTCCTGAAAACAGCTTGGTATTGGCACAAAAATAAGGAGGTAGTCCAATGGAACCGAAACGAACACCCTAATTTCAACCCACACACCTATGAACACTTGATTTTTGACAAAGAAGCTAAACCTGTACAATGGAAAAAAGAAAGCATCTTCAACAAATGGTGCTGGCATAACTGGTTACTGGTATGCAGAAGACTGCAGATAGATCCATGTTTATCGCCTTGTACAAAACTTAAGTCCGAATGGATCAAAGATCTCAACATAAATCCAGCCACACTGAAACTTTTAGAAGAGAAAGTGGGAGATACTCTTCAACAAGTTGGTACAGGAGACCACTTCCTAAACTTACCACCAGTGGCACAGGCACTGAGATCGACAATTAACAAATGGGACCTTCTGAAACTAAAAAGCTTCTGTAAGGCAAAGGACACAGTCAAAAAGACAAAAAGGCAGGATACAGTATGGGAAAAGATATTCACTAACCCTTCATCTGACAGAAGGCTAATCTCTAAAATTTACAAAGAACTCAACAAACATGTCTCCAAAACACCAAAGGATCCAATTAAAAGGTGGGGTACAGAGCTAAATAGAGAATTCTCAGTAGAGGATGCTAAAATGGCGAAGACATACTTAAGAAAGTGCTCAACATCTTTGCCATCAGGGAAATGCAAATCAAAACAACTCTGAGATACCATCTTACTCCCATCAGAATGGCTAAAATCAAAAACACCGAAGATAATTTATGCTGGAGAGAGGAACACTCCTCCACTGCTGGTGGGTGTGCCGACTCATACAGCCTCTTTGGAAATTAGTATGGAGATTCCTCAGGAAAATGGGAATTAATCTACCACTAGACCCAGCAATTCCACTCTTAGGCATATATCCAAATGAGGCAAGTTCATACAACAATGCCATCTGCTCCACTATGTTCATAGCAGCATTATTTGTAATAGCTAGAACCTGGAAGCAACCTAGATGCCCCTCAACTGAAGAGTGGATAGAGAAAATGTGGTACATTTTCACAATGGAGTATTACTCAGCAGAAAAAAACAATGGAATCTTGAAATTCACAGGGAATTGGATAGAACTGGAAGAAACCATCCTGAGTGAGGTAACCCAGTCGCAAAAAGACAAACATGGTATGTACTCACTCATATATGGATTGTAGACATGGATCAGGATAGTGCCAGTCTGCACTTCCACAGATAGAGAGTCTGGGAAACAGGAAAGAACCTAAAAGATATGCATATATGCATAGTACCCAAGAGAAGAGGATGGAGACAAGCTCCTCTGAATGGATGGGCAACACGGTGAGGGGTGGGGGGAAGTGGGACCTGGGAAGAAGAGAGGGGGTGAAGAGGAAGATAGTTGGTCGTGGGGGAACAGGAAGTTGAGTGGGTGGGGGTAGAATAGGGGGAAGAGGCAATCATAGGATCGAATACAGATCAGGTACCAGAGCGACCTCAAGTGATCTAAAGGGATAACACCAATTGGCAAGCTAAGCAATAGTGGAGAGACCACCTCGAATGCCCATTCCTGATAATGAACTTGATGTCCATAACTATCCGGGAGCCTTCATCCTGTGACTGATGTAATTAGAGGCAAACACACAATTAATCACTGAATTGAACCCAAGGAACCCAGTGTCAGAGAGAGAGGAGTGATGAGCAAATTGGCAAAGAATGGGCTGGCAAAACCAGCAGAGACACCTGATCTGAACAGGGGAGAGCTCTTGGACCCCAGACTGACAGTGGGGAGGCCAGCATGGGACTGATCTGGACCCCCTCAAATGTGAGTGTCAGCGAGAAAGCCTGGGCAACCTTTGGGGCCCTGAGCTGTGGATCAGTGTCTATCCTCGGTATACAAACTGTCTTCGTGTGCCTATAGCACAAAGATGGATGCTCTCTCAGCCTGGAATCTTAGGGGAGTGCCTGGACCCAACCAGAGTAAAATGACAGACTCTTCATATCCCCTATATGGAAGGATTTGGCAATAGGGTGGGAGGGTGGGGGGAAAGGGAGTGCGGGTGGAGGGGAAGGAGAGGGAACTGGGATTGACATGTAAAACAAGCTATTTAAAATTAAAATAAAAAATGATAAAAAAACTACTTTACAAGGAAAGAAAAAAAGTTACTATACAATTGTACTCCCATTTTTTATGAAAATATAAAGAGCATCAATCCAATGAATATAGTGTATCATTTTTCCTGCTTGTTTTTCTAATTATCTTTTTCTGTTGATATTTACAACCATTCCTAATTTGGTCGCTTCCAAATTCAAGGAGGGAGCTAGGCAGTGGTGCATACCTTCAATCATAGAATTGAGTTCAAGGTTATTTACAGAGCTATACAGAGAAACCCTGACTCAAAAAACATAACCTAACTAATTACCTTACTAGCTAGCTACCTAACTAACTACTAACTAACAAATACTCAATGGGGAGGGTAAGCAGTGGTGGTATACACCTTTAATCCCACAGCCAGTTTGATGTCATCCTGTTGTACAGAGGGAGTGACTTCCAGGATAACCCAGGGAAACATTCTCTCAAAAGCAAAAAACCCCAAGTAGGGGCAGGTAATTACATGGTGAGTTCCAGAATACCCAAGTTTATAGAGACCCTATCTCAAAAATAAAAGCAAAACAGACAAGTTAAACATAGAATAAAATCAAATTAAAGCTGCATGCTCAAATGCAAACATTAAATAGTTATGTAGTAAATAAAAAACTGAACTATAACATTAAAAATACATAGCTGTTTTGATATAAAAACCTTAATTCTGCATCATAGACTATACCAACTTTGGTAAAAACAAGCCTGACAAACAATGGTTGCCTACTTATATGTATTTGCAATTTTATTTTTTTTCATGGTGGTTAAAATATATAAACAGATAACTTCTTTTGACTGGTATTCATGCCAATTATTTGAAACTTCACTGTGAGGTAAACATCAGCATTTCTATTACAGTTTATAGGGAAGCGCTATTATAAAGCTCACATAACAAACTCTTTAAATAACATCCTCAGGGTCTGGCTGGTATAGAGCCTAGAATATATCCATTTTCCTAGGGTGCTGTTTGAGGGTTACTTTGATGTTCAATAACAGAACATACTGTACATAGTCAACTATATTTCTAGTCCATCCCCATAATTGTACACTGTAACCCAGCCCTTTGGATTGCAATGGAAGGAAGCAGCCTGGGAGATAGTAAGTTCCAGGACAGCCTGAGCTAGACTGGGAAGTTGTCCTCTCAAAAAAACGGGGGGGGGTTAGGGGTAATAAAATAGCCATTCTCCTTAAAAATCCACTTTGAAGGGAAAATATGTTACCTCTACACACTCTGTCAGGAAAAAATAATGTGAAAAATCGTATTTAGTTAAGAGAAATCCATCGGTTAGTTGACACTAGTATCATCTGGTAATCATAAATGTTTAGGTATTGTCCACTCTACTAAACCACATGGACATTTAACCAAGACAGGTGTCAAAAGTGCCCACTATGTTGTGAAAACAAATTTGTCCCAAACATTTTAACTACTATATTTTACTGCTATACTTAAATTTTGTTTTGTGGTCAAACCAGGGAAAAGCTTCAGACTTTCATGTGTGAGTAATATCAATCAATATAAAGCCTAAGATCTATCATAAGAACTAAGAAGTCTGAGTGATTTAAAAATAAGTTTTAATATGGCAAAACATGGCATAAAGTATATTAATCTATTAATTTAACTGCCTTTTCTGCCACCCACATGACCTCAAGAATGCTATGCAGTATAAGGAATATACTCCTAAAACATTCAGGTAAATATCATCGCTAGTTTCTATAGGTATCTGAGAGACTGGCAAGGTAAAGTCAATCTACTCTAATTAACTTCCTGGTAATATTACCTAATAGAAACCTTGCATGATGTCAAAGCAAATGTTGAGTATGTTTGGAACACAAAGAAACAAAATGAGCAAGATCTTGTGCAAAACAAGCTTTTCAGACCTGCTTAAACAAGGTCTGAAAAAGGACTGTAAAGTATATTTATAGTTGCAAGGATCATTTTCTGGAAATTCCTCTTGAGAAACCAAACTTTTAAATATAATCAACACTGTGTAAATATATTCATGTTCAAAATAAGATAAAAAGTTCTCTTTGATCCAGAGTCCTGGATAAATGGTTTAGTGTCATTCTTGGAGCATAGTGAAAGATTGGTGAGGCTTTTCTTACTTTGGAAATGACTCAGGAAGTGCACCCTTGAGCCATGCAATCTGGCATTCTTGGTGCATTACTGCTATCAAGCAGAATGGTTTTGCGGATCCCAAAATTATATTTCTGTGCTTACTGGGACATGGCTGCAGGCTGCCTAGAGAGAGACATCCACTCATTTCCTCAACATGAGAAAAATTTGTCTCTTGCAGTCTCCTTAGATAAGGAGAGGGCTAGAAGGAAGCGTGGCCCAGGAAGCCCCTGGGATGCCACAGGATTGGCTTGATGGGAACAGGAAACTGACACTTTTCTTCCTTTTGCAGCCATGTTTGGCTGGATCTGGGGTACACTGCAGGGGATTCTGCATACAGGGATGTATATGTCCTGATATGCAGACTTTTCCTGTCTCCCCACCATCTCTATGTGCATGAGGCCAACACCGAACTCCTTATCTTTTTTTAAAGGCTCTCCAACAGGAACAGCAGCCCAGGACTGAAGTCACACACACCGTCCAACATCTCTGCTCTGTGATCCGTGTCTCAGGTTAGGTAGCCATTGTAGATAAATAACTGTCAAACATTTATCTCCTTCCCTGTTGTCCTTTCCCACCCTCATCAGCCAGGCCTACACTCTGCCATTGCTATGCTTTCTTTTAAACATGGATTTCTCCTTGTTCGGTTCTGCAGATTCAGTTTAGTGACTGGGACCTATTACAAAAGGTTTCTGCTCCAGATCCACATTACCAGAACGCTACAAGCAGTCTGGGTGATGACAGCCTCCTCATCACATGCAAATTGGCTGTTTGTACCTAGTGGATATGGGACTCAAGGCAGTCTGTTTGCTCAGGGTGAATCTCAGTAGAAGCAGCAGCCAGAGTATTATGTGGACTGAATGGTGTCCAAAAGAGGCCAGTCAGGCCTGTAGTTACCATCCAGAGTAGGCCAGGTTTCAATCACCCAACCTACCTCACTTAACAAACTTCCTCTATGAGATGGGGATACACATGCTCATGGTATATGCCAGCCTTCTCCTACCTAGTTCATCTTTATTAAACCCAGGAGTACCCACAGGGTCAAGGTTGAAAAGCTCCTTTCCTGCTCTTCCAGATCCAGGCATCATCTCAAATGGTAAAATACTTAGGGAAGGCCCTGAAACTTACATAAGACACTATCTGGGTTCCTAGAACTTCTGTGTGAGTGTGTATGTGTAGACTCAAGACTGGCTAGTTATGTGATAGTATATCTACAAATTTTTATGATTTTCCACCCATATGTTTCTTTAGGAGACATTGACAATGTTGACAAATATGCTGCAAGGTTATGAGTTATTGCAGGTATGTTAATTTATATGCTTATTTGGTAATTCACAGAATCTGTTTCTATTTAATGGAGTTTAAGCTACAGTTAATCACAGCAAGGATTGCACTGGCTCTGTTAATATTCACCATGAAAAAATATTATTTTCTTTTCAATGAAGCTACACATTCACAGTCAAAACCATGCATACTATGGTACATGGATCCATTCCATTTCCTAGTATTTGTAAGCAGCATGTTTTTTGCTTGATTCTATTTGAAATGTGGTTGGACAATGGGGTTAGTCTTTAGCTCTGTCAATGGATGTCAATTAAAATGAAAACATGAAATTAAAATGATTTTAAATATAAAAGCCAAAAAGCAAAGAAGAAAGAGAGATAAGAAAATAAAACTAGAAATGGAATATATATATGTATATATATATATGTGTATATATAGTATATAATTATCAAATAATAAGTGTGTGGTTAGGAGTGCTGGTATATAGAAAAATGCTTGGAAATTAGAAAATAAAGCAAGGACACTCATTTTATGAGGTAGAACTTGTTTCCTCAGGATTGTGTATATGCACTTATACACCCATAGTCATCTCGTATGTATACGTGTGTTTATGAAGGTACATGAAAGTATGTATGTATATATATAAGTATGAATGTATGTGTGTATGCATGGGTATGTTTCAAGCATTAGTGAGTTAAAGGGCTAAAACAATAAGTAAAAATTATACACGGTGGTTTTGAAATATCCTTAAAATTTTAATTATGTTATATAAACACAAATAATTTTATTAAGTAACAAATTGTTCTCTGAATTTGTAAAAATTATTTCTCACACTGCCTCAAAGACTTTATTTTTCATTATTTCATAATGTGATAGCTTTGTGTTATTTCCCATTCACATATCAAAATATCTATTGTCAGTATTTAAACCTCTTGTTTAGATATCATACCTATGTTTGTGGTTTCAGACAGGAAAATTCATAATAGAGTGAAGAGAACAGAGAGAAATAAAAGGAGAGATTTGGAGCTATCAAAGCAAAAAGAAATTCATTCTCATTTTAATTTTAAATTTTTATCCTGAAACATTACGTGGAAGTCTTTAAATCCATGGGCATATGCCAGAATAGCCAGAATACAATTTGCTTTAAGAGAACTGCAGCTAGAGTATGTTTGGGTAGCTGCCTAATTTGGGGAAAACAGCTTGGTCATCATTCTCTTTATAGTCTTAGAAATGACTTCAAATCTGTGAGCCACATGAGGTGAGTCCACACTCCTATGCACCATCCACCTACAAGATCCACAATAACATCTCTCACTATTCAAAAACGTGCCAGCTAGGCACATGACATTATGTGTTCTCCTAAGTTTCAAGCCAAACCTCTATACTTCAAAGCCCACTAACACTCACCATTGAGAACTTCACCCTGAAAGGCTACACCATATCTCACAGAAAATCTATATAAACCCTATCTTCTACTTAATACTAAGCTCATTTTTGAACAAGTAAAACCATGTTCCCGGTTTCATGCTTCCCAATAAATTTTTAGACTTTTGTCATGAGGTGCAACATTGTGGTTTTACTTGACTCCCAAATGCCAAATACCTTTCCATCTGAGTGGTAATCCTTATGGAAACCTGGCAGAAGGATATAAAGTGGAGAATTCACTATTGCCAGGATAACTCTAAGGCCTTTCATTTCTTTTTTCAGAGTTTTAATTCTCAGTTAAGAGAACATTCACATAGAAATTATTGTAAACATTTGTCCACAGGGCTGGAGAGATGGCTCAGATGTTAAAAGCTCTGACTGCTCTTCAAGAGGTCCTGAGTTCAATTCCCAGTAACCACATGCTTAATAAGTGTGAGGTTCATTGTCCCACCAAAATGAGAAGGTGTGATATACATGACTTTAATCCAAATCTGTATGCCAAGGCAGGAAGTTGTAAATTCAAGGCCAGCCTGAACTTCAAAGCAGAATGGGTCATCCTGTCAAAGACAGTGTGGTTCAATTCATTATTTCACAGCAATGTATCAATATGGAGATGGTAGGTAGGGATCAGATGAGTCACTTTTGAAAACAATGAAGACAGATTCCTGAATCTAAACAGTTTTTCAAAAATGACCCTCCAGGTGGAGAGATGGCTCAGTGGTTAAGAGCACTGACTGCTCTTCCAGGTATTCGGACTTGAATTCTCAGCAACTACATGGTAGCTCACAACCATATACAATTCAATCTGGTGCCCTTTTCTGTTAGGTAGGCAGAACACTGTATATATAATAAATAAATAAATCATAAAAAAATGATCCTTCAGGGCTGGAGATGTGGAACAGAGGTTAAGAGCACTGAGTTCAATTCCCAGCTACCATCCCTAAATCTAGTGCCTACTTCTGGTCTACAGGCAAACATACAGGCAGAACACTGTATATGTAATAAATCATGGGGAAACAAAATCCTCTATCATGAACTCCCCTCTAAAGACACATAAGACACCTGCATCCTCATATTTATATACAGCCCATCAATTTCCACTTTCCTACCTATAGTACTTTGGATCATCTCTATCATCATCATAATTTTCTAGGAATTCTTTTAGTCATTTAGCCTCTTTAGCCTTGGCAAAAATGAAGGACAAAGTATATAAAACTCAGGTTAAAAGTTACACCATTTCCTTCCTTTTCTCCTATTTATAGCACTTAAATTATAATGCTTCTCAATTTATTCACAAATGAAATGGGTATCTTTTTAAAATATAATGTAACTCAGCTTTAGGACACATCTAAAGCATGAAAAACATCCATGTATACAGCATGCTAAACAAATAGCCTTTGGATATAATCTTCCAAGTACATTCTTTTACAATGAAATCTCAACACATTAGGAGGCAGAACACTATGATTATGTTAAATGTATTAAACAGACTAAAGCATCTTAAATTTCATTGTGTAGATAATACTGCTAGTGATTTAAGTAAAATCCAAGATTTGGATTTAAATAATGTTCATATACTATAGGTTCACATCTGTATGTAAATTAGATAGTGGTTTCTGTTAATAATCACTGACTATCTCTCAGCAACCTCAATGTAAACTCTTGTAAAGACATCCATAAGGAGTCCAGGGAAGCAGCTGTTCTGGCGGCAGCATCAGGTAAACCGGCTGGCTTCTGGGCCTGTGTTCCAGTGCCTGGGGTTTGCCTGGGAACTGCACAGAGCTTCCAATCCCGGCAGGAGCCAAGCACACCGGACTCCAGAACTTCTCTCCCACCAACGAGACCAGGAAACCAGAGGAGCCAGGGAGACAAGGGGAGCAGCTGTTCTGACCTCTGGTACAACAGGATCCAGCATAGGGTCCAGGGGATCATGTAGGAGGCTAAGCGCCCCAGATTCCTGTTATTCTTCTCCACCCACGGGACCAAAATGAGGACAAGGAATAGAAGAACCACGATATTATTGGACTTGATAGCACCCACCAAAAGGGAACTGTGGTCCCCAAACCAGTAAGAGGCTCTTTCTGAACCCACTAGAAGAAGAGATTGGAAAGAGACAATACAAAACAAACTCCGCTACAGAAACACAAATATGACACCACCAGATTCAAGACACTCCACACCAGCAAGACTCCAACATTCCAATGCAAATGAAGCAGAAGAGAATGACCTTAAAACGACTTTCATGAAAATGATAGAGGCCCTAAAAGAGGATATAGGAAAATCCCTCAAAGAAATGGAAGAAAAACAAACCAAAAAATGCAAGAATTGGAAGAAAAAACAAACCAAAAAAGGCAGGAAATGGAAGAAGAAACAAAGCAAAATTGCAAGAAATGGAAGCAACAACAAAGCAAAAAATGCAAGAAATGGAACAAAAAGCAAAACAAAAAATGCAAGAAATGGAAGAAAAAACAAATTAAAAAATTCATAAAAGGTAGCAAATGGACAAAAACATAAACAGAAAATTGCAAGAAGCAATGCAAACACTGCAATTGTTGAAAACTGAAATAGAGACAATAAAAAACACAATCTGAAGAACGACAGGAAATAGAAAAGCTGGGCAATCGGTCAGGTACTACCGATAGAAGCATTACCAAAAAATAGAAGAGATGGAAAATAGAATCTCAAGTGTTGAAGATACACTAGGAGAAATGGATTCATCAACCGAAGAAAACCTTCAGTCCAACAAATCATTAACACAAAACATCCAGGAAATATGGGACACCATGAAAATACAAAACCTAAGTATAATAGGTATAGAACAAGGAGAAGAAAACCACCTCAAAGGGGCAGAAGACATATTCAACAAAACCATACAAGAAAACTTTCCCAACCTTAAGAAAGACATGCCAATGAAGGTACAAGAAGCTTACAGAACACCAAATAGAGTGGACCACAAAAAAAAATTCCCTTGCCACATAATAATCAAGACCCCAAATTTGCAGAATAAAGAAAGAATAATGAGAGCAGTTAAGGAAAAACGTCAAGTAACATATAAAGCCAACCTATCAGAATTACACCTGACTTCTCCATGGAAACACGGAAAGCCAGAAGGTCTTGTATAGATATTCTGCCAACACTAACAGATCATAGATGCCAGCCCAAACTACTATACCCGGCAAAGCTCTCAATCACTATAGTCAGTGAAAACAAGATATTCCATGAAAATACTAGATTCAAGCAATACGTATACACTAACCCAGCCCTACAGAAAGTTTTGGAAGGAAAACTCAAACCCAAGGAAGCTAACTACAACCAGATAAACATAGGCATTAGAGAATCACTCTTTACCAACAGCCAAAAGAACAAAGGGGTGAAATTGCACACATAATTCCACCAACAACAACCATTGCAAATCGAGGAAGGATGAACAATCAATGGTCATTAATATCCCTCAACATTAATGGCCTTAACTCACCCATAAAAATACACAGACTAGCAGAATAGATTTGAAGACAGAACCCTTCCTTCTGCTGCATACAAGAAACACACCTCACCCTCATATACAGACATTACCTGAGGGGTAAAGGTTGGGAAATTTTTTTCAATCAAATGGACCCAAGAAAGCTGGGGTAGCAATTCTAATATCTAACAAACTAGACTTTAAAATAAAATCAATCAAGAGAGATGAATGAGGTCATTACATACTCATCACAGGGGAAACCCACCCAAATGAAGTGTCTATCCTAAACATCTATGCCATAAATATAAAGGCATCCACATTCGTAAAAGAAACATTATTAGAAACTAAATCACATCTAAAGCCCCACACAGTTATAGTGGGAGATTTCAACACACCACTGTCACCACTACATAGGAATACCAGACAGAAACTCAACAAAGAAGCAAAGAGTTTAATAGAAGTAATGACCCAACTGAGATTAACAGACATCTATAGATCATTTCATCCACATAAAAAAGAATATACATTCTTCTCACCACAACATGGAACCTTCTCAAAAATCAACCACATACTTGGCAACATATCAAACCTCAGCAGCTACAAAAAATTGGAATAACTCCATGCATGTTATCAGACCACCATGGTTTAAAATTAGAATTCAACAACAACCCAAAATGCAGAAAACCTACAAAATCATGGAAATTGAATAATGCTCAAATGTGCCATCCCTGGATCATAAATGAAATAAAAAAGAAATTAAAGACTTCCTCGAATTCAATAGAATGAAGACACAACATACTCAAGCAATGGGACACTTTGAAAGCAGTGCTACAGGGTTAGTTCATAGCACTAAGTGCCCAAATGAAGAAACTGGAGAACAGTTATACTAGAGATTTAACAGCACAGATGAAAGCTCTAGAACACAAAGAAGCAAACTCCCCCAGTAGGAATAGATGCCAGGAAATAATCAAATTGAGGGCTGAAATCAATAAAGTAGAAACTAGGAAAACAATACAAAGAATCAATGCAACGAAAAGTTGGTTCTTTGAGAAAATCAACAAAATAGACAAACCTTTTTCCAAACTTACCAAACAGCAGAGAGTGAACATGCAAATTAACAAAATCAGAAATGAAAAGGAGGACATAACAAGGGACTCTAAGGAAATCCAGAGAATCAGCAGGTCATACTTAGAAAACCTGTACTCCACAAAATTTGAAAATTTAAAGGAAATGGACGAATTCCTGGATAGCTATCACTTGCAAAAACTAAACCAAGAGCAGATAAGCAATTTAAATAGACCTATAAACCCTATGGAAATAGAAGCACTCATTAAAAGTCTCCCAACCAAAAAGAGTCCAGGTCCAGATTGCCTCCGTGCAGAATTCTATCAGAAATTCAAAGAATAGCTTACACCAATTCTTATCAAAGTATTCCACACAATAGAAGCAGAAGGGTCTTTGCCAAACTCTTTCTATGAGGCTTCAATAACCTTGATCCCCAAACCAAACAAAGACACAACTAAGAAAGAGAACTTCAGACCAATATCCCTCATGAACATTGATGCAAAAATACTCAATAAAATACTGGCAAATTGGATCCAAGAACACATCAAAACATTCACCACGATCAAGTAGGTTTTATCCCAGGGATAAACAAGCTGAAAAACAAATATCACATGATCATCTCACTAGATGCTGAAAAAGCCTTTGACAAAATCCAACACCCCTTCATGATAAAGGTCTTGGAGAGATCTGGGATAACAGGGACATACTTAAACATAATAAAAGCCATATAGAGTAAACCAACAGCCAGCATCAAACTAAATGGACAGAAACTCAACGCAATTCCTCTAAAATCAGGAACAAAACAAGGCTGTCCACTCTCTCCATACCTTTTCAACATGGTACTTGAAGTTCTAGCTATTGCCATACGACAACAAAGGGGGATCAAGGGGATACAAATTGGGAAGGAAGAAGTCAAACTTTCACTGTTTGCAGACGATATGATAGTTTACATCAATGACCCAAAGAACTCTACCAGGGAACTCTTACAGCTGATTAACACCTTCAGCAAAGTGGCAGGTTACAAGATCAACTCAAGAAAGTTAGTAGCCCTACTATATACAAATGATAAAAGGGCTGAAAGAGAAATCAGAGAAACATCACCCTTTACAATTGCCACAAACAACATAAAATACCTTGGGGTAACGCTAACCAAACAAGTGAAAGACCTGTATCATAAGAACTTTGAATCTTTAAAGAAACAAATTAAAGAAGCCCTCAGAAAATGGAAAGATCTCCCATGCTCTAGGATAGGTAGAATCAATGTAGTAAAAATGGCAATCCTGCCAAAAGCAATCTACAGATTCAATGCTATCCCCATTAAAATCCCAGCACAATTCTTCACAGACCTTGAAAGAACAATAATCAATTTTGTATGGAAAAACAAAAGACCCAGGATAGCCAAAACAACCCTGTTCAACAAGGCAACGTCCGGAGGTATCACTCTCCCTGACCTCAAGCTCTATTATAGAGCTATAGTCCTGAAAACAGCTTGGTATTGGCACAAAAATAGACAGGCAGACCAATGGAATCGAATTGAAAATCCGGGTATTAACCCACACACGTACGAACATCTGATCTTTGACAAAGAAGCTAAAAATATACAATGGAATAAAGAAAGCATCTTCAACAAATGGTGCTGGCATAATTGGAGACTGGCATGTAGAAGAATGCGGATCGATCCATGTTTATCGCCATGCACAAAACTTAAGTCCAAATGGATCAAAGACCTCAACATAAATCCAGCCACACTGAACCTCTTAGAAGAGAAAGTGGGTGGTACCCTTGAACGAATTGGTACAGGAGACAGCTTCATGAACATAACACCAGTAGCACAGACAGTGAGATCAAAAATTCATAAATGGGACCTACTGAAACTGAGAAGCTTCTGTAAGGCAAAGGACACAGTCAGCAAGACAAAAAGGCAGCCCACAGAATGGGAAGAAATATTCACTAATCCCACATCTGACAGAGGGATGATCTCCAAAATTTACAAAGAACTCAAGAAGCAAGCCTCCAAAACAGCAAAGGACACAATTAAGAAGTGGGCTGCAGAACTAAATAGAGAGTTTTCAATAGAGGAGTCTAAAATGGCTGAGAGGCACTTGAGAAAGTGCTCAACATCCTTAGCCATCCGGGAAATGCAAATCAAAGCAACTCTGAGATACCATCTCACTCCTGTCAGAATGGGTAAAATCAAAAACACCAATGACAATTTATGCTGGAGAGGATGTGGTGAAAGGGGGACACTCCTCCATTGCTGGTGGGAGTGCCAACTGGTTCAGCCACTTTGGAAATCAGTATGGAGATTCCTCAGAAAAATGGGAATAAACCTACCACAAGACCCAGCAACTCCACTCTTAGGCATATATCCAAAAGATGCCCATTCATATAACAAAGATGTCTGTTCCACTATGTTCATAGCAGCTTTATTTGTAATAGCCAGAACTTGGAAGCAACCTAGATGTCCCTCACCCGAAGAGTGGATAGAGAACATGTGGTACATCTACACAATGGAGTACTATTCAGCAGAAAAAAATAATGGAATCATGAGATTCGCAGGCAAATGGATGACACTAGAAGAAACCATCCTGAGTGAGGTAACCCAGTCACAAAAAGAGAAACATAGCATGTACTCTCTCATATATGGATTTTAGACATAGATCTGGGGAGTGCCAGCCTACAATCCTATGGCCAGAGAGTCTGGGAAACAGAAACTTCATTTAGTGGCTGGTTAAGTAGTGAGCTGAACTCAAGAAAGCCTGTATCAGAGAGGGAGGACTGATGATCAAAGGTATTAAGACTGGGCTGGTTTAACCCCCAGAAACAGCTGACCAGACAAAGGTTAACTCTTGAATCCCAGGCATCAGCCTGGGAATCCAGCATGGGACTGATCAAGACCCCCTGAATCTGGGTGTCAGTGAGGAGGCCTAGGTAATCTATTGAGCCTTGGACAGCAGATCAGTACCCATCCCAAGTATACACACGGACTCTGGACTCCCATAGAACAATGTGAGGTGCACTCTCACCCTGAACTCTTGGGGAAGGGTCTAGGCCCTGCCCTATATGAAATGACAGACTATGGACACCCCCTTGGAGGGCCTCACCCTGGGGGAATGAGGGGATAATGGGGGGGTGATGGGGGGAGGGCACGGGAGGAGTGGAGGGAAAGGGAGAGGGACCTCGAACTGACTTGTGAAGCAACCTTGTTTCTTATCTAAATTTAAAATGGAAAATAAAAAATAATAATAATAAAAAAAGAGAAAAAAACAAAACAAGGCTGTCCACTCTTTCCATACCTCTTGCGGAAATGTCTAGGCCCTGCCCTATATGAAATGACAGACTATGGACACCCCCTAGAGCTCCTCACCCTCCCTAGGGAAATGAGGGGATAATGGGGAGTTTGGGGGGAGGGCACAGGAGGAAGGGAGGGAAAGGGAGAGGGACCTGGAACTGACTTTTGAAGCAACCTTGTTTCTCATCTAAATTTAAACTTAAAAATAAGACATCCATAAGAATCATATATCTATTCTATGGTAACTACTCCTTGAGTAACTCCCTGTATAATTTCCAAAACATTGTGAGTATTCATATCTCAAAGCACTCACAATTTTCTTTACAGTAATTGCCTTATTTGCTTACATTGTTTTTTTTTTCAAAATTATGACCACCTCTCTATGGCCATCCAAAAGCTGGGATATGATGAATACTCAAATAAATGAAAGGAAAATATGTTGACAAAATAACAGTATTCTTGGCCAGCAGTGGTGTTGCACATCTTTAATACCAGAGCTCAAGAGGCCGAGGAAGACAGATTTTGTGAGTTCAAGGCCAGTCGGATGTATAGAGTAATTTCCAGGGCAGTCTCCCAAACTACACAGAGACAACTTGTCTGATAAAAAAAACAAAAGACAAAACAAAACTACAAAGACTCCCATCCCCGGGGGGGAGCACACAGTGGACATAACAGCAGTCTTATGCATTATAATATTCAAAGTAGAGCTGTATATAGAACTGGTTACAAAGTACACAGCTCTGGGAAACTTTCATTAGTACTAAACACATCAGTTACTTAAGCATGAGAAAATGTCTATGTAATAAGACTTTTTAAAATTCATAAAAAATTGATTTGTAAATAAAATTATTTCTCAATAGAAAGGTTTCATGTATGTTAACAGCAAGTACAGTATTACCTGTTTCCTCACCTAATTCCATTTCTTACCTTTGTATTTTTAATAGACAATATTTCTGTGTGTAAACACAGGTTTTCTATCACTATAAACCAGGTTGGCCTAGACTGCACAGAGATCTATCTGCCTGTCTTTGCCTCTCAAGTGCTGGCATTACAGGTGTACACCATCACCATAGTCAACGCAAAGACAAAATACTGAAGCAATTTTTATCACTATACAAAGGAAATATGCCAACTGATTCATGTTTAACAGATATCACTGTAAATTAAACACAAACCTAACTTTTATGACGATACAAAGAGAGTATGGTAATACTTTGTAAATGCTAAATATAGCACCGCTTAAAACACTGCCAAGAGGAACCAAAGGGAGTCTCAGCAGTGAAGAGCAATAACTGCTCTTCCAGAGGGACCCAGGTTCAATTCCCATCATCCACATGGCAGTTCACAATTCCAGTTCCAGTGAATCTGAAACCCTTGCACATACATGCATGCAAGCAAAATACCAATGAAGTTAATAAAGTAATTAATTATAGGCAGGTGGCAGTGGTGTTCACCATTAATCCCAGCAGCTGGGAGGCTGAGGCAGGTGAGCCTCTGTGAGATAGAGACCAACCAGGTCTCTAAAAGCTAGTTCCAGGACAGGCTCCAAAGCTACACAGGGAAAATCTGTAATGATCATTCTTCCCACTAGCCTGATCCCAGAGTCGCGTCAATCCCTAATGACCACACAGACATTACATTAATTACGAAGCTTTTGGTCATTTTGCTTTGATTTCTTCTTGGCTATCTCATACTTAATTATTAACCCATAAATGCTAATCTGAGTATTTCCACGTGGAGCTCCCTTAACCGGAGAATTGGTCTTAACCTCTTACTCCTCTTTCACCCAACATGGTGACTGACTGTGCCTCCATTTCTCAGTATCCTCCTGCTCAACTATACCCACCTATCATGCTTCCCTATTGGCCAACAGTGCTTTATTAACCAACCAATAAAAAACATGAATGGGACTTCCCTCATCAAAACCCTATCTCAAAAACAAACAATAAAACACCTTAACAAACCTACTGCAATAAACCAAACAATGGCTCACCAGCCTTTGTGAGCATAACACACTTTACAAGATAAAGCATTTCCTGTTTACCCCTTGATAAACAGCCTCTTTCTCAGCTTTGTTTCAAGTATTATTCATTCATAAGCATCTTCTTCATTCTCTTCCTTGTCTCTTTTCTTATACTTCCCTATTTCATGCTTGTGTTCTCTCTCTCTCTCTCTCTCTCTCATTCTCTTTCTTGCTCTCTCTCTCCTTCCCTTTCCTGTTCCCATTAAGGAGCTCTGCTTTTTTCTCTAAGAAATGAAACAATAAATATAAAATATTTCGTATCATTCTATTCTTTTTCTGTAGGGACTAAAGGAAGTTGTAATGTATTATAAATCAATATATAAACAAATCAAAATATTAACTTTTGAAAAACTGTAAATGTCTCTATACTAAGGTATAGTATTTGTCTATAATGAAGAAGGTCCAACTTTTTGGGTGGGATTAGCAAATGGTTTCTCTGTGTAATAGCCCTTGCTGTCCTAGAATTAGCTCTGAAGACCAGCTTGGCCTTGAACTCAGAGATCCACCTTCCTCTGCCTCTGGAATGCTGGGATTAAAGGCTTGAGCCACCATTGCCTGGCAAACTCCCACAATCCAATACCAATATTGGAATTAAAAGAAAGACAGATTTTCACTGTAACTACAAAATTTAAACTGCATTCTGAAGTGAATGCTAATAATCACATTAGAAAATAAACATGAGATCACATGAAAGATTTTAAAAGTACTAATTCTGGCTGATTATATGTGGAGATGCATAATTAAGAATATTGGCAGACATGGTGGTAAACACTACCAATCCTAATATTTGCAAGGCAGAGATAAGCTGGCCTTAAGGCCATCAAATTCCTACGTGGAGTTTCAAGGCCAGCCACAATTGCATAGTGAGATTCTGCTCTCTTCTTATTTTCTCATTGTTATAAATATTATAAGGTACCAAAAAATCTAAAATAAAAAATACCTGCATAGAAGGAGAAATTACTACACTACATGAATAAATAGACACAGGGTCAAAAAACACACACAGACACACACACACAGACTCTCTCTCTCTCTCTCTCTCTCTCTAAAGAGAATACTGGCAGAAATCACTTCTCAATGCAAATAGAAAAACTGCCTACTAACCCAAGGATATAATGGAACTTGTTTGCCCTAACACTGAGGGAACAACTGTTTCTCGGTTTACAAAATCTGGCTTCAGAGAGAAAGAGTAACTTCAAAAAACTGTTGTTAGCAACATAGCCCAGTAGTCGAGTGTTCAACCTGCCACCAAACGTTCAACCTAGCATGATGGAGCATGCTGGAAATGCACCAGCTCACATAAAATTGAATTCACAATCAGCTAGGATTCAGACACAAAGAGCTCACCTCAAAAACTAAATAACAGGGCTAGAAAGATATCTAAAAGTGTTAAGAATGCTTGTTGTTCTTTTAGAAATTCAGCAATAATCAATATGATGGCTCACAACTATAGTTCCATGTAATCTAATCTAACAACCATTTCTGGTTTGCACACACATGGTGTAAATATATACTTCAAGGAAAATCACTCACAAATAAAAATAACGTGCCAGATATGCTAGTGCACAACTTTAATTCTAGCACCCAGGAAGCAGAACCAGGAGAATCTATTTTGAGTTATAGATCGGCCAGGCCTATGCAACAAATTCCATGCCACCAGGAATACAAAGAGAGACTCTGTCCCCCAAAATCAGGGAGAACATTATTCACCAAAGATATTATTATGTGTACAAGACAAGCAGGCTAAGAAAAACTTATCACTTGAATAAAAATGGTTACACTGACAATTGTGTAATTCAATTAAGCTATCAGAGGCAATCAAATATCCAGTCTTCTTACCTTGATCGACTGCGATCCTTATTTCTCTCTGAACTCCATTCTTGATCATGGTCCAGATCTCTCTCTCTATCTCAGTCTCTCTCTTTTGTGCTGCCATGGTCCCTATCCCGTTCATGTTCCCGCTCCCATTCTTTTACCTTTTCTAATTCATGTTCTCTTTGCCTTTCTCGTTCCCGTTCTCAACTTTCTCATTCCCTTTCACAGTCCCTCTCTCTTTCTCTCCGTTCCTTCTCAATTTCCTGTCCTTTTTTGCCTTTCTCTACTTCCAGTTTCTAGAAATGAATTAAAGTACGTTAGAGTTAGCTCTGTGGCTAAAGTATTCAGAATTCTCCGGCGCAATGCCCAATTCTTGTAAGAAAAGTATCAAACCACCAAGGTTTTAAATATCTGTGACTTTATTTGACAAATTAAACTGAAACATTCAGAAGGCTGGATTTCGTGCAAAACCATATACTCTACACAAACCAGGAATCTCCAATTTAGGGTTGGAAAACTGTGTTGAGTGCCTGGTCACTGACTACATAATATGCAAAATAACCACGAAAAATGTGGTGGTTCTTAATAATTTCTAAAGAGACAATGTATCAATCAGCTAAAGCTTAATTCTGCCTATTATCACTATCCTTAAGTCAATGGAACAGTGATAATAATTATAACCATAGACATCTGGCTGCTTGAAGGTTACTTGATAAGGATTTTAAAGTAGAGGTGGAAATCAGTCAACTCATGATATAACAATCTTCTGTCCTCTAATTTGCCACCTGTCCACAATAATCTGAAGCTGTTTCAGCCAGAATCTTTTTTCTTAATTATTGAAATATCTAATCCAAACAATACAAAATGGATAGGCCACCAAATACAGAATATTTGAAAACCACTCAAGCAACATGTGCATAACAGCAACATTTTAATTTAAAATTTAAAAGGCACATACTTATGCCCACCATTATGCCTAAAAAACAAACAGTGATAAATCCACCGTTGCAAGGATCTTATGTAAACCTATGGAAGTTTTGCTAGGACATGGATTGCCACCACTGGATTAACCATGCATAAAAGCTATTTCTGGGAGGAAGAGCAATTACACCATTCACATATAAACCAAATAAAATGTGTGCCAAGACTGTATCCTGAAAGATTACCAGTGTACCAGAAGATTTCTATATAAAATAATGGGAAGAAAGAAAACACAACAAAAACCCCAATCAAACAAATCAAAACATATATATCCCTGAATTTCCACATTCAATTTCACAGAAATTTAAACTGCAACAATAAAATGTGCATTTGTCTTTTTCTCAGTCATGTAAAGCATTTAAAACTTTAAAAAGCAATCTTACCTGTTATATTTTTCTCTTGATCAAGGACCATATAACTGACAGACGATTATGAAAGAGAAGTTAGTGTATGAGGCATCAATATATTCAGCTGCTGAACTAAGTGCACAGTCAGAGCTAATACTGAATGCATTGACTGACATTAGAAAGTGAAGATAGGAGATATGGAGATAGAGAAGTCAGACCCTGAAAGCAACTAAAGGAGTAAAATATAATTCCTGAATATCCCTAACAGAATTAAGTTTGTATTTTAAAATGAATCTAGACTACATAAAACTAACATCAGTGTCATACATAAGAAATTTGTTTTGCAGATATTTTCATATACTTACAGATTTTCAATTTCTTTTGCATAAGGCCTCAATTTTTTACTTCTGTTGTTTATAAGTTATTTAAATCTGATGCAAAAAAATCTTTTAGAACTAGTTTTAAACGCTTTATTGCCCAATGTAAGCAGGGGAAAAATCTAGTTCATAATAAATTCTAAGTAATTTGTAAGTGAAATATGTGTATGTGTACAAGCATATATATAGCATATATGCAAATAGATTAAGAAAGATTAAATAAAGAAAGTGATTCCTTGAAATAGTTAAGTAATGAAAAGGAAAGATGTTAAAAAGAGGAAGGGGGAAAAAGCAAAGCTCTTACCTGATATTTTCTTCAGACTCATCCATGCTGTAAATGGATATCTGCTGACACACTAACACTCTGATATTCTGTGGTGACTTAATAACTCATACCAAAACATGCAAATGTTCACTGAGCTCAGTTTTATTGCTAAGAATTAAAATATACCCTTAAACACACCACCCAAAGAGAAATGGTTTTGACCTTTTTACTTTTAAATTTTCAGAACATTCCCACCAGTAACATAATATTAAGGAAGTGAAATCCTGTCACTTAAAATGATGAATATCTTCAGAATTAATTTTTTACAAATTTGATTTCCTCATAATTTACAGAAACATAACAGGGTTTAAAATAAATAAAAACGGGAGGGGGAGTGTGGTAAACAACAAACACAACTATATACCATCTTTAAGCTTACTCAGTCCTGAATCAGAATATTGAACATACACATAAGTATTCTACAATGACAATGCACTGACCACCACTGTAACTCTCAAAATTATTCAGCGAACCATTTGTGCTTTTAGGCACATTTAATTTCTGAAAAAGCACTATATGGGAGCTATGGTTGAGCATCTGGATATAAAGTGTTCATCAGCATTTATTAATCAGCACTAATTGTTAACTTGGGATTTTGAAAGCAATGAGAAAAAATGAGAATCAATATGGAGAAAATGAACACTTAACACCATTGAGTTATGTTATGTATCTCTCAGTCTAGTCAAAACCAATCATGTTTTATTACCTCTAACATCAAATAACATCTCATGCATTTTGCATTTCACTATCAGAAAGCACCAACTTCAATAGAAGCAAACATTCACAGATGCACTGTCATAGAGAGAAGCTTTAAATATGAAAAAACCGTGAGTGGGATTTACTATATACAAATACCAATTTCCAAGCCAATTATCCCTTTGCATATTTTCCTGAGGGGGCATCCATAAATTTTGGGGACACCAGACCTTGATCAGAAACCCACTTCCCCTTTGGCCTGGGAGCAGGCAGCTGTGTAATGTTTACTGAAAACAATTCAGTGCTAAAGCTCTTGATAGGGCTCAGATAAGGGCTTGCTCACTGAAATACCATGCCTTTCACACCCCTTAAGGCTAGATGCCTCTTCCTGTTTTCCCTGCTGTGTCTCCCCGATTATGGGGCCAGAGATTAAACCACCAGCCAGGAGGGTGAGAAGTCTGAAAAGAATGGTATGTAGATGGATGGCAGAAGTCCTTAAAAAGGGAAGCTCTTTTTTCTTGGAGAGACTTCTCCTCAGAGCTCTCTCCTAAGCGGACTGGGGTCTCCACTTAAGCTGACTTGGGAAGCATAAAGTTTTCTTAAAGCAACCAACGGGTCTCTGTGTCATCTATCCCGACCACCTCGCTACATTCTCAGATGCAGGCCGCACAGCAGGTGCAACAATAAATAAAAAACAGAAGCTCATACTTACATCCTATTACTTGTTACTTTCCTATCTGAGAGTTTCATCTTGCATTAGTCACCATATGATCTCTATCATAATGGTGGGGGGTCAATGAGTACATTAGCTTCATGGGAATTTATAGTTATTCCATGCATCTATAATTTGGTTACGTCTGACCTATTTTTTAAAATCTCCCCCACTCAAACTAAAATCCACACAAATATAAATCTTAATTTTAATCTCAGCTCTTTAAAAAAGTTTTCCTAAGGTTAAAGAACAACTCACAAAAATAAAATAAGGTGATGTAATATAATTTGACCTGAACTTGATGTCGATTTTATAATCTATGAATTAAATTCTCTTCATATTTAAATGAGATGCCTGGTAAATAGCAGTCAGTGACTGGAAAATATTAAGCAATGACTGCTTTATAAATATGGTGCTAACCTTTTGTTTCTACCTCAGTAACAACTAATCCTATAAAAGTCAATAAATGATACTGTAATGTAAAGATGATTTTCTTGTCTCTTTGCTTTGGATTCTGTAAAATGTCTACATTGGTATCAAGGGAAAATACAAAAATACTACCTACCTTGTGTGTGTCTCTGAATTTGCTGATCTCTCGGGATAGCAAGTCTCTTTGTCTTTCTCTATTTCTATAGCATTTATATCCTCTTAAAAATAAAATAGAAAGGAATGAATATGTATTTGCAGACATTAATATAAAAATATGATTTAGCATTTTGTGCAGGTATTAACACAACTAATGAAAAACCGACCAACTTGGCAGTAAAATCTTATCTGAACTAAATAATAATAGTAATAAAATCCCAAATGTCACAACTAGTAAGACACACATAAAATCAAAGTTTACAATTCAAATGAACCTTTGTGATGAGTGGGTAAGGATCAATGGCACCACTCGAAATCTATGGAAAATCTGCAGAGAAAGCCACAAGTTTTTTTTATAAACAGTTCATATTGTGATATAATTCAACTGTCTACATATTTACACAATACATTACTTGTGATATGTTCTTGATTTCAAATTATAGTAAATATGATTTCCTTAACCTTAAATCCCTCCTCTATCTCCTGTAACATCACACTTTTCAATAACCCAAATACTGGAGTGGACAGGAAAAAATGTGTCATAACAGTAGCAGGATTGGCTGAGAAGTGAATGTCACACCTGTAGTCCCAGCACTTGGGAGGAAGAGTCAGGGGATCACTGTGAGTTTAGTCAGGTTGATCTACAATACAAGTTCTGTTACACAGAGAAGCCCTATCACAAAAAAGCAAAGCAAAACAAACAAACAAACAAAAAACAAAAGACAAAGTAGCAGGATTATTTCCACATCTGAAAGATGTAATAAATAATCATACTTAATAATATTCACCACTTGATATGTACTTGAATGCACAAAAACATATTGGTCTATTCTACAAAAAGATTTGTCGCTGGGCGGTGGAGTCGCAAGCCTTTAATTCCAGCACTCGAGAGGCAGAGGCAGGCAGAGCTATGTGAGTTTGAGGCCAGCCTGGTCTACAGAGCAAGTTCCAGGTCAGCCTCCAAAACAATACAGAGAAACCCTGCCTCGAAAAACCAAAAAAAGAAACAAAAACAAAAACAAAAAAAGATTTGCCAATAATTCTTGCTAAAGAAGAGTAGTTCTATAACTTATCCTATCATTATCAATTAGTTACTTTTCTCTTTCCTTGTCAATAGATGAGAAAAATATTCTATTTTACCTAATACCTGACAAACTCTAGGAACTCTATTCCCAATGGTCATACCAAGTAGACCCACTTGTAAGACTACATGATAAATAACTAAGTAATACAACTGTATCTAGTAAAATAAAAAATTGAAATACCCCAAAACACTGAAAGCCAAAATATAACCTTTTCTACCCCCTTAATAACAAACAGGTACAGTTTATAACACCTCCACTCAAAGGTAGGAGTTGTGACAAAGAAAAACATCCCTAAGGAAGGATAGTAACTAGACCCTATTTAGCAAAAATAAACAGTCTTCTAAGATATACTTAATTTAGTTAAAACTAAAACTAGAATTTATACTATGGCCTTCATGAAAACTTTGCTTTCCCCTCACTTGCACTTCAACCTTTTTCACAAAACCTGGTTAAAATAAGAACAGAAAGAAAAAGCATGAAAACCACATATACAATGGCATTTTTTAAATCAAAAGTATACACATACATATCCTAAATAGCAATTTGAAGGTAACAAAAACCATGCTTGTAAAGCAAAGGATATATAGCTCAGTGGTGCAGAACTTGCCTAAGTGCCTAAGGTATTGACCAGGATTCACCCTTCAACATATAAAGAGGAAAAAGAAATTTATTGTTTCACATAAATAACAGGCTCTTGGTCACAACACATTTAACTCTACTGAAGTTGAATTTCTTGCTTTGTGGTTACTTAAGTAATTATAACTTAACCAATTATTTCATAACAACCAGTTTCTACCAGTGAAATATATTCATGTACATAGTCAATAAGCTCTATTTTAAACAACATTTAATTTAAACAAAATATTAATCAGGACACTGACACTCTTAGAAAGTATAAAGCATTAATATTTAAATCAGAATGTTGTCCATAAACATTTAAGAACATACAGTAAGAAACAGAAGGTTATGACAGGTAATACAAGGCATAATGACAAAGATAAAACACACTTTACTAAGAGGTTTTCTTACTTTCTCAAATCTGCCTCTTTGTCCAACCTTCTTGTAGCCAATTTTCTACTTGGCATCTTAGTTAAAGACAAGATGCTTTATACAGGACTGTAATTAAACTATTAAAGTTATTTATCAACAATATGTAGTAAACTACAAATGTGGCAACTGCTTATTTAAATAGGTAAAATCATGACAATAAGGTCTTCAAATTTATACACTAGTCACCAAAATTCCCAACGATATACTATGCCTCTCTGAAAGTTTTATAGGAAAGAGAATGCTCGGTTTACATTAGGTTTACACTTAGGTTTACATTGACATCCCACTTCTGGAGTGTTTTGTTTGTTATTGTTTTTTTCAATACCAACATGCAGCCCAAGCTGGCCTAGGACTTGCTATATTTTCTCAGCTTCCTAAGTTCTGAGATTACAGCTATGTGCCATCAAAACCAACTCCCTGAAACCTGACCTCTGATATCTAATTCTACACTATCAAAATATCCATTAGAAAGCATCTTGTTGAAACATGAATGGTCCTGAAGGCTTTAGTCCCAGCAGTTGGGAGGCAGGGCCAGGAGGATCTCTGTGAGTTTGAGACCAGTCTGATCTACAAGAGCTAGTGCCAAGACAGCCTCCAAAGTCACAGAGAAAGCCCCCTGCAAAAAATAAGAATATGAGCTATAAATTCCATGGCCTGCTAATATAAAAGTAACACACAAACTAAATTACCATCTAAACAAACAGAAAATTGAAGAATCAATATAGCTATTTGGCAGAATTATAATCATGAAGGACTTATAATAAACTAATTCAACTCAAATTTTCAAATGGCTGATTGACTCTCAATCTCCTTTTTATGAAAGAAGGAAGGAAGGAGCGATGGAAGGAAGGGAAAAAGAAAGAGCAAGCAAGCAAGCTAAGGAAGGCTAAATTGCATTTATTAGCTGATTGTTCATTATCATTAAAACAAAATAAGTTAAAAGACCACGGAAGCAGAGGAGTTAATTTGGTTCAGAAAGGTCATTCATTAGACAGGTTGCCAAATCTGATACAATGCTCTCGATGAATTCCCAATTTCCCATTTCCTAATTTCAACTTCTATCCCCAAATCCAAAATGCATACGAGCTGGGCAGTGGTGGCACACAATTTACCAGGATTTGGGAAGCAGAGTAGGTGAATATCTGTGAGCTAGAGGTCAGTCTGGTCTACAAGAGCTAGTTGCAGGACAGCCGCCAAAGCCACAGAGAAACCCTATCTCAAAAAAAGAAAACATTAACTAGATGCATTTGGAAACAATTATGTGAAGGTATTCACTTGGAGCAAATTCATCTACCAGGATATAATGTGCATGGCTTTCCAGAGATTATCTGTACTTCAACAATCACCAGTTAATATCATTATTTTGTTTTGTTTACTAAGATAGGTGCTAGTCCTGGCTGGCCTGACTTAATATACAGACTAAGGTGACCTCATCAACCAGCCTCTCTCCCTCCCATATGCTGGGATTAGAGGCAATCAGCAAGCACACTCAGTTCACCAATTCATTCTTTTAATTGTTTGGGTGTTTTTTCTACATACATGTGTGCCACTTGCAAGCCTGGTGCTGTGGTGGAGAGGACAGAAGATGATGTCAAATCCCCAGAATTAGAGTTACATGCAGTTTGTGAGCTGCCTGGTGTGTGCTGGGAATCAAACCTGAGTCCTCTAGAAAGGTTGCCAGTGTTAATAAGTAACATGTGAGCTATTTCTACAACCCATCATTTTTTTCTAAATGGTGATTAACACATACAGTTTGAGACAATCAAACAGGTTTATCTATCTCTACTGATTTATTGCTGAGGAGACAGAAAGCAGCAAGTTGGGCATGGACTAGACTGGTTAGCTGTAATGAAATACAATTTTAATAAACACCAGCTTTAAAAAGTTGAAAGAAAGAGCCGGATAGTGATGGTTTACAACTTTAATCTCAGCACTCAGAAGGCAGAGGCAAGAGGAGCTCTGTGAGTTTGAGGCCAATCTGGCCTACAAAAAGAATTACAGGACAGCCAGAACTGTTACACAAAGAAAGCCTATCTCGAAAATAGACAGATGGATGGATGAAAGGATAAATGAATGAATGAGTAAAAAGTCTAAACACCCGGACTTAATATTTCCAATCAAGTTAGTTAGGAAAAAACTCTTCACTCCTTTCATACAATTTCATGTTGCTCCTTGACTCGTTAAAACTATTTTATCTTTCTACCTCAGAGTCTGAGAAAAACAAGAGTTAACCACAAAATTACCCTTATTCAATTAAATACTCGTTCCATTATTAATTTGGAAGACATTATCCTAGGTTATAATGTGGGTACAAGAGCAAAGCTAGTGAAATTATTTCCCCTTCTACTGAAAATCAGAGATATGGAACGGATACAGAATGTGAGAATCAGACAGGTTATGATGGGCTGTGAGACAAGAGATGGTAAATATTAGAGACCATATATATTTGTGTAGGGACAAAGACTATGGAAAGACAGGATTTAAAAACAATACAATAAAAAATGGTAAAGGTTATTGTGTGAAAGTTTTTTTTCCAAATTGAAACATTCCATCCTGAATGGATGCTCCTTGAGTAGGAAAGTTAACTACTGAAGATAGAATAGGAAGTCCCTGAAACTCAAGATTCTCCTGTCTGAATAAAAAATCTGAGAGTACCTCTTAGATGGAGTAAAGTTGAGTTGCAAGAAGTCTCTCAAAGTAGAAAAGCTAGAAAAAATAACAAGAAAAACAGACTAGCCAAGCTACCTGAAGAAGCAGAAACCAGTCTACTGGTCAATAAGATGTTCAGACCAGGGTTACTTAGAAACTTTTGAGCTCCCTGCAGGCTGTACATGCAGTTCCCAGTTTTTCTGAGTTGTCTCTCATGCTGGAATAATCCTTGGTGATGGACCAATCTTTGAGTCATTTCTGCTCCTGAAACCCCTCACCTAATATTCCTGTAAGTAACCCCAATAAAACCCATTGGTTCACCAAGATGAACTTCAATGGTATTCGATTTTGTATAATTGTAGGTTTCGTGGAGTAGATAGTGTGTTCTCTCTCCAGCAAGTTTTAGCAAACAAGAGCTATATTATTTGAATCAAAGTATATGTTAATTATAAATCAATAGACAAAATTTTAATGATGAGCACAGATTGGTAATAATGAACAAAAACATCAAGTAAGAAAAAAAGTAGTCTGTAGGCTGGTGTCAACAGATGGATCAACAAGATCCACAAAGTTTTATGACCTCAGTTTGATCCCTGGAACCACTTTATAGAAGACAACTTCCGTGAGGTACCCTAAGATTTCTAAATGTGCACATACACATCTAAACACATATCTATACACACAAGTAAAATCAATAAAAAATTAAGATCCAAAAAAGCCCAAATAACTTAAGATCCAATAATAGGACAATGATATCTGATTCTAATCACAACACATTGGGGAGGTAGAGTTCAAGGTCATACAACACAAGGGTAAGCCACCCTGGGCTACATGAGATCCTATCTTAAAAAAAGAAAAGAAAAAAGCCAAAACAGCAGCTAGATAGGTAACTCAGGAGTTAAAGGCACTTGCTGCTCTGCGCTTCATAAAGACCTCCTTCAGTTCAATTCCCAGCACATGTTAGCTCACAAGTACTTATAAATCAAGGTCTAGAAGATAATACCCGCTTATGGTTTCCATAGGAAATATATGCAAATGGTACACATATACACACACACTCAGTCACCCACACATAAATAAAAATAAATTTCTAAACACAAAACAAAACAAAACCCCAAGAGCTATACAATGCAACAAAACGTGAATATTATGCAAAATAGTACTCAGTAAGTAAATCCAAATCACTAAGATTGGGTCTGACCAACAAGTAACAGTAATCTTTCTTTTTGATATATGAGAATGTATCAGTGAAATTATTTAAGTACTAAGAGTTCAAAGAAAAACAGAATTAAGCAGAGGGGAAAGCTGTTTATTAAAAAATTCTTTTTATTTTAAAGTCTCATGTCACCCAGACTGGACTCAAATTCCCTGTATAAATGAGCTTGAACTCCTACTCCAACTGCCATACTTCCAAAGTGCTGGGCTTGTACCCTCATAGCTGGATGTAATCCTGCCTTTATGATATGAAAATATTCTCATTAAAGGTATACTTATGAGGTGGTAGAGTGCTTAACTGTCATACGGGTGTACTGGTCTCTAACCTCAGCACTGACAGAAAAAACAAGGAAGGAACAGAAAACCATATTCATGCACGCAGAAGAAAATATCTTCAGGAACATGAGGCCAAAATATCTACAGTAAAGGACTTGAGAGGTGGTAAAACTTAATTTCCTTAAATTTGAGTTTTTATAAAAAAAATTAACAATGCTTTTATACAGGGTATTAATGAAGCTATATATATATTGAAAAATAATGAATGTTTGATGAGAGCAAAGACTGTTTTTATTGATGGGAGGCAGAAAGGAAGACAAAAGAAAAAATGAAAAAATATATATACTCAGGTTTAAGATTTGTTTTTTGAAGGAGACAATAGATACATTACCACACAAGACACAAAATCCTCCTTTGTGTTCATTTAAAATAACAATTAGAATGAAAAAAATGGTATAAAGTCACCCCAATACAATAAATAGTACAACTTATTTTTTTTACTCACTTTAAAACCCAAACTGTGTGCCTCTATAAGAGAGCATAACTAATAAACATTGGGCAGGTTGAAATATATTTTATACTTACTTACAGAGCTGACTTAATGGATTAGCTCTGATTGGAACAGTCTGTACAAGTGTTTTCTCTGGCAAGTTATCCTTGTCCAGCCTCCCTTACTACCTAATCCCATTCTGTAAAAAGCAAACCCACTGTCATCCACCCTCTGTGGGTAGATAAAACACTTATCTAAAAACTATAAAAATACACTCCTGCATAAGACATAAGCACATATTACAATAATGATCTTGTGAGTTCCCATGTTAGACTTATGGCAATATGAAGTATTCACACTGAACAAGCACACCCAGACTAGAAAAGATATTGCATACCCCTTTATAAGACTTCTTCTTTGCTTTCCACTCATCCAATTGTGCCTTTGTCTTTGGATCAACTTTGACAAGTAGCTTCTTCTCTCCAATCTGAAGATCATGCAATAATCTGAGAGCACAGAGGGTAGATTCGGGCTCTTTGTACTCACAAAATCTAAAGGTAGCAATAAAAATTGTGATAAATATTATGTTACAAAAAGTAAAAATACAGCAAACTAAAATGACTAAAGACATTACTCATGAGGGTACTGATGTCATTACTCCAATCCTGTTCTTTAGCCCTCTAATAACCATTTCACATTTGACACCTGTAAACCAACTGTGTGTGTGTGTCTGTGTGTTATGTAAATAAAGAACAAGAGGAAAGGAGAAAAATTGAAGTTAAGAATATTATTTAACTAAGAGCAAATGAAGACTACAATAGCTTTCAAAAGACAGAACAAATTCCCAATATAGAAAGCTCATACAGACAAAGAATGAAATAAACATTTAATATTTAACAATAGAGAACCATAAACAAACACTTAAATATTAACTGGAAAACATGACTATTATTTTTCTATATTAGGAAAAACAACCTGTTTTTTTAGGTATTATGAATTTATTTTGGATATTTTTCCTATAGCCCCCTTTTTCCCACAAAGGAAAAGGAGCAAAAAAAATTATGATTCAGAATTTATACTAAAATATAGAAAGAGAAAAAGCCAGGCATTGTGGTACACACCTTGGATCACAGCACTTGGAGGAAGAGACAAATCAGGGAGAATTTCAGACCAGGCTACAGAGTAAAAGGACAGCCAGGGCTACAAAGAGAAAAAGATTAGATAGATAGATAGATAGATAGATAGATAGATAGATAGACGATTGATAGATAGATAGATGATATGTATATGTATATAGATAGATAGATAGATAGATAGATAGATAGATAGATAGACAGACAGACACAACAAAATTACCAGTGAAATGACTGACCATAATACTGATAATATTAAAGTTGTATGATAATATCCTTGGAGTTGCTGTTCCATCTCAATTTTATACATGTGTAAATTATCCATAATAAAGATATTTCTAAATCAAGATGAGGTACTAACAATTGCACATAGGAAGCACTATATTTAATCCATAGTACCAAAAGAAGAAAGAGGGGCAGGAAGTTAAACAGTGTTTCTGTCTAGAATGAACGATAATTTACGTCAAAAGTAATAGGTCTTTGTGGCTGGGAAGCAGATGCCATAGAATTGTGAGGACCAGAGTTAGGATACCTAGTACCTAGTGGAGGCCCACGCCTTTAATCTCAGCACTGGGAAGACAGAGGCAGGCGGATCTCAATGAGTTCAAAGCCAGCCTGGTCTATAGAGTGAGTTCCAGGACAGCCTCCAAAACAGTACAGAGAAACTCTGTTTTGAAAACCAAAACAAGAAATGGATACCAAGTACTAACACAAGAGCAGATATAACACAGTAAACTCTAATAATCACAGCACCCCAGAGGCAAACATAGGGAAACCTTGGTCAAGCAGGCTAGCTACACTAACTAGAATCTACAAACTCCAAGTTTAGCAACAGACTCAAAATAATGTAGAACAAAGTTAAGAACTAAAAGACAAATCAACCATGCCTAGATATACACAACAAAAAAGAGCAGCTAAAGCTGGGTAGTGGGAGTACATGGCTTTAATGCAAGCACTTGGGAGGCAGAGGCAGGCGTATCTCTGCAACATGATGTCCAGTATAGCCAGGACTACACACAGATAAACCCTGTCTCAAAAGAGATGCTTGTCATTGCAGGGAACCAAGATAAATTTCCACCACACCAATTAGCATCTCATAATCATTTAGAACAGCAGGTCCAGGGAATCTGACACTGTCTTCTGGTATCTGCAAAACTGGGAACAGGAGGTGCATATATATAGGCACATATTCACATATACAAAGTAAAAATAAATGATCTTGATGGACAGTGTTGACCTTCACCTTTGATCCCAGCACTCAGGAGGCAGAGCCAAGCAGATTCTTGTGAGTTCAAGGCTAGCCTTGTCTATAGAGTGAGTTCCAGGACAAGCTCCAAAAGTACACAAAAGCAAACTAATAAATACATAAATCTCAATAAATAATTGATAAGTCATATGCTATCTTTCTTCTATTCCTGAGCTCTAACCAATCCAACTGGACCGGAAAGCCTTCCTTTCATACTAAAAGGGAATTAAACATGCAAGAACTAGTGGCAGAATTAGAGACAGCACAGTACTTAAGAACACAACACAGTTGTAACAGAAGGCAGATTGCAAGGACCCTTGTCAGGCAGCTGAATAGCAGCTGTAACACCAGCTCCAAGGGATCTTTTCCAGCTTTGATGGGCACTCAACTCACATGTAGAAAGTCATACACAAATGTACAGGCTGTTATAAAATCTTGTTTTAAGAAGAAACTACCAGATTTGTTCGGTTTAATGTATTAAATTTTCCTCTTCTACCTGATTTTGTTTCAACTTTTGGACTTTCAATCCCAAACCTCAGTAAAATCTTTCTAAATAATCTTATAATATGTTCTAATAGGAAAATTAAAGTAAAAGAAGCTAAGTGACTTATGCAAGCAGGTTAAAGTGGTAGCAACTAATAAAGAAAATATGTATACCTTGAAATTTTCCAGAAACATCTTGTACTCTCTTCCAGCTCAACACAAAGCATCGTTTCTTAAAAAGAAAAATAAGAATTTACCACTTAACAAGATGAAATAATTTTCAAGACAAGTAAGATGACAATTAAAGTTACAGAGTATGGTAACTCATATCTGTGATCCAGAAGGCTAATTAAAGCAAACATGTTTAATGGCAGAATGGGTCCCAATGTGAGACCCAGTTTCAAAATACCACCAGCAGCACACAAAAAACTTAGCAAGATCGTGCCAGCAACTAAGCTTGTTAAAATAAATTACTAAGTCTCCCATAAACATGAGACATAAAACAAATTACTTAAATAAAAATCATAAATCCTGAACCAGGCAGTGGTGTCACACTTTAATCCTATCATTCAGTAGGCAGAATTTGAGACCAGCCTGATCTACAGAATGAGTTCCAGGACAGCCAGGACTACATAGAGAAACACCAAAAATGAGCGATGCAATCGTAGAACTTGCCTTTAATCCAAGCAGTGGGGAGGAAGAGGCAAGGAAGATCTCTGAATTTAAGGCCAGCCTGGTCTAGAGACCAGGTCAACAGAGTGAGTTCAAGGACTGGCTCCATAGCTACTGAGAAATGCTGTCTTGAAATAGGAAAATGGAAAAACCCAAGAAGCCTAAAGATAAAAGAAAAAGGAGCCGTACTGTCTCCTAACAGAAGAAAACAGGAGGGGGAGTATATTCTTTCTCATTTATTCTATGAATTGTTTTAATAATATGATATAGGATTGTGTATGACTGATCGCAGTCCCTTTAGACAATGTATTGCTTCCCTTGGACTGAATCTCTGCCCCAGTCCTCATTAATAAACCTTATATCCTATTCCTAGTAGCTCAAAACCAAAATAAGAATTGTGATTCACAGGAAGGGGTGGTCCACACAGTTAAAATACAGACATAGTATAAATAAAAAGACAGGCAAAAATGGCATACAACTTTCATCCCAGAACTTTTGAAGTAGAGCCAGGTGTGTATCTCAGTTCGAAGCCAGCATGGTTAACTCTGCATTGAACCGCAAAATATAATTTTAATTAAAAATCATAAAGACATCTAAATATTGTTTCTAGTCTGCATAAGATTAAGAATCAACACCTGTTAAAAACCTTCTAATGAGCCGTGTGTTGGTGGCCCACGCCTTTAACCCCAGCACTCAGGAGGCAGAGGCAAGTGAATCTCTGTTAGTTCAAGGCCAGCATGGTATACAGAGCAAGTTCCAGGATAGCCTCCAAAACAATACAGAGAAATCTTCTCTCAAAAAAACAAAAAAAAAACTTCTAATGATAAAAATATACTGTATGAACGCACTTAAAAAATCTTTTAGCCTGTTTAATAAGTACTTACAAAATCACAGCATATTAACCCACACATTTTTAATGGGAAACAACACTCTTATTATGGTGAGTTTTCATCACTTTAAGTAACTCAGCATCACCAAAACTAGGAATAAAGACAACATGAAACACTTGTGTAAAACAATATGCGATTTGAAACTGAACAAATACTAAGCAATCTCAAGCTCTGAGAAATACTTTATAAATGATCTAGACTTGTGTCAGGGAAACAAGTAGAATAAATAAATGAATAAAATAAAACCAAAGAACTTGTTCTGTATTATACTATCTAAAGGAGGAACATGATTAAATAAGATATGAACTCCAAATTCATGCCACCAAACCTGGCAACTATACAAGCTCTTTTCCCCAATGTTATTTTAATAACTCTGTAATGAAGTTATGATTATGTGAGTAACTTTCATAAACTTCTGTGGAAATGTATAGGATACATTTTTAATTAAAACTGAATATTTAAATCTAATTAACTTGTAAGCCAATGATACATATTATTGCCAAAATTCTTGCTTTATTCAACTTAAACAAGGAACTGGGCAAGGCAATATGTAAACCAAAGAAGAATTCTTCCTGCATCAAAGAGGTACTGGGTTTCTTTTATACAACGAAAAGCTGTGACATGTGCCAAGGATATTGCAGAATCAGATATTGCTTCTATTCACCGATGAGCCTACTATCTAGAGAAGAAAACAAGTTATTTTTACACTGGTTACATGTTAAAATAAAACTTTTAGCCATGGTGGTTTAACAAATAATTAAAGCTAATTTCACCTCTTTCTTGTAAACCTTAAAACATGTCTGTTGGAATATTTAAAACTAATATGTGTGTGTCCATCTGCATCAGCAGTCTGTTAGTCTTTTTTCTGTCTTGCAGAAAGTCTCGTAGACACTTCCATGAAGCAGGAACCCTGTAAGACTGAGTTTAGCCGTCACTTTCCTTGTGGGTTCTGCATGTCCAGTTTATACAGCAACAGTCAGTCTAGGCAAGAGCAGTTTCTTGCCCAAATGGCTAATCTTGCCATGTTGAAAGCAAACTCAGTAACAAGTTTCTTCGATGCACATCTTCCTCTCATACGTAATTGGTGCTGCAAGGAGCAGACATTTCTCATTGTCAAGAAAAACCCTAAACCATTTTAAATGCCATTTTCTGAAGGTCTTTGAGAGGTTTGAAGACTGTTTAACTATCTCAAATATATTTCTGTATATCTACAAAACCTAACTTACCTAACTATAAATTCTATTATAAGTAACTATCTATAGTCTGTATTCAATTATGATTTACGTTTTAAAAGATAAGTATAAGCACAATACTTAAACAAGAGGAGAAATATACACATCACAAAATTAACCTTGAATTTGTATCAATAAATGAAAAACAATACCCATACCATACTTCCCTTTTTTACCATTAAAAGAGATTGGCTGTGATCACTAGCCAATTATAAACAATCCCATTTAAATGAAAACAAAGATTTATAAACAAGATGGGAATTAGGACGTCGCTCATTCCAAACTGCTTCCTGCTGGAAGGGGGCGCTGTTCATACCATGGAGATCATGACAAAAATCAGAAACCTGTATAAGTCCTTATTTTCATGGTCTGTAAAGCTGCATCATCTTAGCTGTCTCAACAGTTGGAACACCTGGTCCACTGCTTCCGGGGGTCTTGGTTCGTGAAACCACAGAAGCCTGGAAGGAATCCTCAGCTTTTCATTTTCTGTGGAAACATAAACTAAAACTCCTTTTCTGAGTAACATATCCTTATACTTAAATTTTGAAGTCAAGGCATTTTCAAAAGATATAAGTTGAATTAATTCAGCAGCATTTATAATCAAGTATACTTCAGTAGCTGTGGCTTCCTGAGCAATAAAAAAACTGAAAAACATAATAGCGTACAGTATCCAGACTCTCTGTGTATATTCCATCTTTATGTGGCTTATTTATTTATCTATTATTACTTTATTTATTTTACTTTTATTTATTTTTCTTTGATACAGGATTTCTTTTTGGAAATCTGCCTGCCTCTGCCTCTCGAGCAAATCCTACCGGCGTGTGCCACCACAATGCCGGCTTTTATATTATGTACCACTTTGTCGTTTCATTTTCTCTCTCAATCTCACGTATATTTTTATACCTTTAGAGATTTTCTTCATCCAAGTCTGACTTTACTGTAAATCTTTGTTTTTCTCGCCATGTGTCTTATCTGTAAAACCGTGGCTGTTTTAAACTGCCGTTTCAAGATGGCGGGCGTAAGCATGATTCCAGCTTACCGCCTCCGTCCATGCTGACATCCAGCAAAAGCTGCCACTTCCAGCTGTACGTACACACCTTTCAATCGTTAGCAGAGTCTCTTAAAAGAACCTTGTTGGTTTTCTTTTTCTTTTTCTTTTCATCCTGAGTCAGGAAGACTCCAGTAAGCGAGCCACGTGAATCTCAGCTTGTTGCTAGTAAAACAGAGCACACCTGAGAAAAATGCTGCTACCAAAAATCTGTGCTTCTCTCTGTTCTTCTGTTTCTAAAATTCCTTTAAAGCTTTTGCTATTTTGCGTGGAAATTCATGATCCCACTCCTGATCACCATTCTGTTAAGGGAAGCTTTTCCTTGCTAGCCGCTTTGGTTTATCTCCCGCCAGTTGCCTGGGCTCTGCCACTTTGTAGTCCCCAAATAAACACACAAGACGCTGTATTATTTATGAAGCTGTTGGCCTTGCTTGTCTCTTACTGGCTAGCTCTACTTTAAGTAATTACCCCATAATGGTTAATCTAAGTATTTCTCTTACCGGAGAATGGTTCCGGGTTTCCTACCCCCATGTCTTTACATGTCGACTCTCCTGTGTTTCTCCTTCCCAGAATCCTCCTGGACTCCTAGTCCCTCCTATCTAGATTCCCCATTGGCCAGACAGTACTTTATTGACAAATGCACAGGACTTCCCCAACACCTTTCAATGGTGCAATGTGACTACAAATTTCATTCCAAGTCGCTGACCACACTTTCCCCTCCTTGAGACCTCCCTGAGTTCTCAGCTTCTGTGACAGTGCACTATAGTGACTCTACACTCATCCTCAGCTGCATCCTTTCCCTCTTCCACCTGGCTCTTTGTGAGTTCCTAAAGCATCCACCCAGTTTGCTATTCCAACATTTGCTTAAGTGACCCAGGTTTACACTTCAAATCTCTGACGTCAGCCCATCTTCACCTGCTGACACTTCAAACCACTTACTAACTTCATTATTTCTCTCTCATTCTCTAAACTTGAACTCAATCTTACACTGTAGCTGAACTGCTTGCCTGTCCTGCTCTTGTTTCTTCTGAACTTCTGATACTTTAGCTCTCATCTCCCCTAATTATGTGAAAGTTACCTCAATCTCCTGTGCATTCCAGCCTCACTACCAGACCAATGTGCCTGAAATAAACCTCTGTCCATGGCAGTGCCCCATTTGACAGGGAAGAAAAAGTAATCACTAACGGCGCCTAAAAGCGTTGGACACACGCAAGCATCGTGAGAGTTATGATGGTGGAACTAGTGCCCTATGACTCTGCCTGGCAATGGAGACACAGAGAAATTAGCCCCAAGTGCCACACACTTTTTGGACTGGACACTCGGGGAAGCAGATACAGTGTTTCACCAGTTGCTCAAGCAGGCTCAGCCTAGGGCGCTTATTTTATCTCCTGCCCTATCCACTCCTGTATGGATGGCCACCACCGATGACAGCCACCTGCTCCAGTCAAAGCCAGCAATTATGGACCAAAGCTCGAAGGGGTCACACTCAGCCTGGCCGGGCCAGAAGAGCCCCGAGAAACTGGTTTCCTATGAGGGGTTCCTCTGTCTTTGCCTGGTAGCACCCCACCTTTCATCTTGGAAGACGCCCGCTGTGAGGCCCACAGACTCAGGCCTTGGCCCTAGGCCAGCACCAGGGAATGCTGCTGGTAGGACCAACATTGCCCTGCATATTCCTGGCACTCACCTTCTCTTTCCATGCCTGGGCAGTCTACTCGAATCCAGTGTTGCTGCCTCAGCTGCCACTGATGTTTCCCACCAGAACTTGCAACCCACAGAGCAGGTCATCCCAGGCCCCACCTTGAGGCCTCATCAGTGTCGTAATTTCCAGCCTCTGTGACATTGGCCACTAGCCAGGAAGAGGACTGAGCACCAGGGGTGACACCAATTGTCAAGCTAAGCAATAGTGGAGAGACCACCTCGAATGCCCATTCCTGATTATGAACTCGAATGCCCATTCCTGATAATGAGCTTGATGTCAATAACCATCCTGGAGCCTTCATCCAGTGACTGATGGAAACAGAGCCAAACACCCACAGTCAAACACTGAACTGAACCCATGGTACCCAGTGACAGATAGAGAGGAGTTATGAGCAAATTGGCAAAGAATGGACTGGCAAAACCAGCAGAGACCACTGATCCTAACAGGGGAGAGCTCTTGGATCCCAGACCAACAGCTGGCAGGCCAGCATGTGACTGATCCAGATCCCCTGAGTGTGAGTGTGAGGAGGCTTGGGCCACCTATGGGGCCCTGGGAAGTGGATCAGTGTTTATCCCTGGCAAACAAACTGACGTTGTGTGTCCATAACACAAACAGTAATGCTCTCTCAGCCTGAACTCTTAGGGGAGTACCTGGACCCTGCCCTGAGTGAAATGACAGAGTCTAGATATCCCCTATGTGGAAGGAAGTGGCAGTAGGGTGGGAGGCTTGGGGGTACGGTGGCAGAGGTTGCAGTAGTAGGGAAGGGAGAGAAAACTTGGATTGACATGAAAAGCAAGGTATTCATAATTAAAATGATAGAAAAATGGGAACTTCTGCTTCTATGGCTCTATTGATAAAACAGTTATTAGAATTGTTAAAGAGACAAGGTACCAGCATTAAGCAGAAGACAGATAAGATTCTATTTAATCTTTGGGAAAACAAGTCCATGGTTTCTACACTCCAAAAGACTTAATATTCATGATTGGGAACAAGTTAAATATGACCTCCAAAAGGCTATTCAGAATGACAGACCAGAATGTTTTCATATTGCTGCCTTTCCATGTTCAAGATTGTTGAAAGATACCCTATGGAGTGATAGTGCTAAGATGAAGAAACAAAAGTCTGATCTTGAAAAAATATTTTAAAATTCCAAGTAAGAACAGTTAATAAATTACTTACCATGTTTATCTTTAAACTGAACTACTAGTGCTTAGTTACCATTGTGACATGCTACATTACATGGAGTGGATATGAATGTAGCTCCTGAGTGTAGCTCAGAACCTCTCAAAAGCAGAGATAATGAGGGGCACACAGAACTATTTACCACTCAAAAAGTTATTACCACTCAAAAAATTCAGCTACCCACATGACAGAAAATTGGACAGGATTGTGTCATTTTTAGCTGGGGCTACTGTGACTAATCCTCCACCTATATGGCCTAATCCAAACACTTGAAAGTCAGAGTTACCCTTGTAGGTAGAACAATGGTCCTATGTCAAATAAAACTGATTACTTCTTATCAGGTGGTTCAAGAGCAATTGGAGCCTGGACATACTGAACATTCCACCTCCAATTTGAATGTATGTGTTTTTGTTATAAAGGAAAAATAAAGAAAATGGTACCTGTTACAGCATTTGTGAGAGATAATTAAAATCTGATGGTCATGGATGCTGCTAAACGAAGAATGCCCACTCCAATATGAATCCCAAAAGATTGTTTTAAATCTTTGTAAAAGGACCTGATGTTAATTTTTCCACGTTCAACTCCTCCCAAATTGCCTAGTAAAAACAGAATATTGATGATTAGAAATGGAATGATGGGGAAACCATGGGTTTTTTTTCAACCTTTTGTTTTAATTCCAAGATTCGCTAGAGTTGTACTGTCACAAGAAATTTCAATTAAGGAAGTTTTTTTTCAAAACCGAATCATGACTTGGGGAAAAAGGATGACTAAAAGATTTATGTATGGTATGTATGTATCATGTGGCCACACCAGTATGTGTGAAATGCGATGGTGAATGACTGATTTTGTACCAGTTGAATTGCTTTGTTTATTTAAAAAGGATATTTTAATAGCTTTGGATAATTATGAAGCTACCTAATTTGCTTGTGGTATAGCCAAGAAGATCATCCAGCCAGTCAGTTTGTTATCATGAAAGGTAGGTGATTTAAGTCCTTAGAGGGAGTCAAGGAAAACTAACAGAAGACTATGACATGGCCTAAAAGCAAAATAAGTCTTTATGGATGATTCTATGCAGATCAGTCAAGGAGAATCTTTAGGAATATTCCTAAATTTTAATTGTTTGAAAAGGAATACTGGAGCAAAAAAAAAGTTTTGAGAAGAAACCTCAGAGAAACTGCTGCCCTGGTAGATCCCATCTGCAAAGAAATCAGTGTAGATACAAATTTGTATATGTCAGCTAAGATACAAATGAGGCTTTGTCAACTTGCGAGAGCTTTATAGAATGGATTATATATTGGATAAGAAAAACAAATATGCGAGAGACCAGGGGACCAGCAGTTCCTGTGGGACCATGTACAACCGTCTCCGAATCCAGGCCTGTGTTCCAGTGCGAGGGGATTGCCTGGCAACTGCACAGAGCTTCCAATCCTGGCAGGAGCCAAACTCCCCAGACTCCAGGACTTCTCTCCCACCAACGACACCAGGAAACCAGCAGATCCAGCAAAGGGACCATGGGACCAGGTGGGAGGCTAAGCAACCCAGATTCCTGCTCTTCTTCTCCATCCATGGGAACAGAACCAGGATAAGGAATAGAAGAACTATCAGATTATTGGACTTGCTAGCACCCACCAGAAGGGAACTCTGGTCCCCTAACCACCAGACTGGTAAGGAGATCTTTCTGCACCCACCAGAAGATGAAATTGGAAAGAGACAATACAAAACTACACTCAGCAAAGATAAACAAATATGACACCACCAGATTCTAAAGACTCCACACAAGCAAGACTCCAACATTCCAATGCAAATGAAGCAGAAGAGAATGACCTTAAAACCACCTTCAGGAAAATGTTAGAGGCCCTAAAAGAGGATATAAGAAAATCCCTCAAAAAATGGTTGAAAAAAACAAACCAAAAAAAGCAAGACATGGAAAAAAAGCAAACCAAAAATGCACGAAATGGAAGAAAAGACAAACCCAAAAAGGCAAGAAATGGAAGAAGAAGCAAAACAAAAAATGCAAGAAATGGAAGAAGATATGAACCAAAAAAGGCAGGAAATGGGAGAAGAAACAAAACAAAAAATACAAGAATTGGAAGAAAAAAGCAAACCAAAAAATGCAAGAATTGGAAGAAAAAGCAAACGAAAAATGCAAGAAATGGAAGAAAAAGCAAATCAAAAAATGCAAGGAATGGAAGAAAGAACAAACCAAAAAAATTCGTAAAATGTAACAAATGGAAGAAAAGATAAACCGAAAATTGCAAGAAACAATGCAAACAGTGCAAGGGTTGAAAACTGAAATAGAGACAATAAAAAACCACAATCTGAAAAAAGGCTGGAAATAGAAAAGCTGGGTAAACGGTCACGTACTACTGATACAAGCGTTACCAACAGAATAGAAGAGATGGAAGATAGAATCCCAAGTGTTGAAGATACACTAGGAGAAATGAATTCATCAACCAAAGAAAATATTAATTCCAACAGATCCTTAACACAAAACATCCAGGAAATATGGGACACCATGAAAAGACCAAACCTAAGAATAATAGGTATAGAAGAAGGAGAAGAAAATCACTTCAAAGTGACAGAAAACATATTCAACAAAATCATAGAAGAAAACTTCCCCAAACTTAAGAAAGACATGACAATGAAATTACAAGAAGCTTACAGAACACTAAATACAATCGATCACAAAAAAGTCCCCTTACCACATAATAATCAGGACCTCAAACATACAGAATAAAGAAAAAATATTAAGAGCATCTAAGGAAAAAGGCCAAGTAACATATAAAGGCAAACCTATCAGAATTACACGTGATTTCTCCATGTAAACTCTGAAAGCCCGAAGGTCCTGGAGAGATATTCTACCAACACTAAGAGACCATGGATGCCCAGACTACTATACCCCGCAAAGCTCTCAATCACTATAGATTCTGAAAACAAGATATTCCGTGGCAAAACTAGATTCAAGCAATATGTATCCACTAACCCAGCCGTTCAGAAAATTTTGGAAGGAAAAATCCAACACAAGGAAGTTAACTACAATGAGAAAACTTTGTGT
>NW_024431013.1:0-1998 GCF_017639785.1 Mesocricetus auratus
GGAGGAAAAAATCCCAAAAAAATGCAAGAAATGTATATCCAAAAGATGCCCATTCATACAACAAAGAGGTCTGTTCCACTATGTTCACAGCAGCTTTATTTGTAATTGCCAGAACGTGGAAGCAACCTAGATGTCCCTCACCCGAAGAGTGGATAGAGAAAATGTGGTAATCTACACAATGGAGTACTATTCAGCAGAAAAAAATAATGTTATCATGAGATTCGCAGGCAAATGGATGACACTAGAAGAAACCATCCTGAGTGAGGTAACCCAGTCACAAAAAGAGAAACATGGCATGTACTCTCTCATATATGGATTTTAGACATAGATCTGGGGAGTGCCAGCCTACAATCCTATGGCCAGAGAGTCTGGGAAACAGAAACTTTATTTAGTGGCTGATCGAAGAAGAGGCAGACTCTCTTGGTTAAGTACTGAGCTGAACTCAAGAAAGCCAGTAACAGAGAGGGAGGACTGATGATCAAAGGGATTAAGACTGGGCTGGTTTAACCCCCAGAAACAGCTGACCAGACAAAGGTTAACTCTTGAATCCCAGGCATTAGCCTGGGAAGCCAGCATGGGACTGATCAAGACCCCCTGAATCTGGGTGTCAGTGAAGAGGCCTAGGGAATTTATTGAGCCTTGGGCAGCAGATCAGTACCCATCCCAAGTATACACACGGACTTTGGACTCCAATAGAACAATGTGAGGTGCACTCTCACCCAGAACTCTTGGGAAAGGGTCTAGGCCCTGCCCTATATGAAATGACACACTATGGACACCCCCATGGAGGGCCTCACCCTCCCTGGAGAAATGAGAGGATAACGGGGGGCGAGGGGAGGGCACAGGAGGAAGGGAGTGAATGGGAGAGGGACCTGGAACTGACTTGTGAAGCAACCTTGATTCTTATCTAAATTTAAACTGGAAAATAAAATTTAAAAAAACAAAGGACATTAAACATATAAAACTCATTGTCAAGAATAAAGAGCCAATACCTATTTATACAAGCACATTATACTTGAATCACTATTGATAAATAGAGCACATTGATTCCCATAGAAGATATTTATGTTGGAAGTTAGTGGAATCAAATTGAAGACCCAGACATAAAATCACTATCTAAGGACATTTAATATTTGGTAGGAGGCCAGAAACACAGATGTGGAAAAGACCGCTTCTACAGCAAATGTTTCTGATGAAATTTGATGGCTGCATGCACAAGAATAAAAATAGATCCATGCATATTACCCTGCAAAAAAACTTAAGTTCAAATGGATGTAAAGCCTCAAAATAAAACAGATATACTGAACCTGACAAAAGAGAAAGTGTGGATTGCCACTGAATTCATTGGTACAGGTAAAAAATTTATGAATTTATGAAGAGAACAATGTTAGTACAGATAATAAGATAAACAGTTAGTAAATGAACCTTCATGGCACTGAGAAGCTTCTGCACTGTCATTTGTACAAAGCTACAGTCTCCAGAATAGGAAAAGAGTTTTACCAATTTGACCTCCAACAAAGGTATAATACCCCCAACACATAAAGAACTGAGGAAAACAAATATCTTAGGATTTATATTTCTGTGAAGAAATATCATGCCCAAAACTCAAGTTGGGATCTATACCTTAGCATTGCTGTTCATCCCTGAAGATACTCCTGACAGGAGTACAAACAGGGAAGGGTGCTAGAGTCAGCAGCTGATGCAGATGGAATAGAAAGATGTTGATTAATGGTTTCCTTCCCCTGGATTGCTCTGTCTGGTTTCTTACAGAACCCAGGACCATCAGAGATGGCACCACCCACTATGGACTGGAATATCTTCCAGTGATCTCTAAATTTAAAAGCATCTTTGTATATACCTGAATCTCCTGGTACTTCCTCGATCGAACAAGCAGGACTTGAACTCAGAGGTCATCTTGCCTCTGCCTCCCATGTAATGCAATTAAAGGCATGTGCCACCACCACCTGGATAATAAAAAAATGCAAGAAATGGAAGAAA
>NW_024431014.1:0-774 GCF_017639785.1 Mesocricetus auratus
TTAAATTTTATGTAATTGATACTGAAGTGCAAGATAATATGAGAAACCAGATAATTGAATTTGTGGAATTTTGAGTATATACTTAGGGATAGAACAAGGTTCGATTTGTGAAATGTTTCAATAAGGGAATTGTTGAGTAGATATTATTAGAAAGATGCACCACATTCTTGGCTTGAATAATTTCTTGCCAATTTCAACTTGGAAACATGTTCATGTGATTATATTGGGGCCTACAAATCCATTTCAGTTTTTATTTTTTGACAGCTCTCTTGGTATTCATTAAAACATGAAATCATGGTTTTTAAGTAAAAAATGAATTCTTTATAGGTACAGATCTCATAAAATAATGAATTTGTGTTGTGTGTGTGTGTGTGCATCCACTTTAACATTTACAATCTGATTTTATCAGGCAAATTGAGAGAGGCCCATTATGTTAGCAATGAGATAGTGGAACAATGAATTGTGATCCAGAGTTAAAGGCCATGCTGAATCTCATGACAACATCTCTCAATTAATGTCCAAAAAAATTAAGCAAGTAAATTAACTTTATGATATTATGATTTATATATTTTGAAGCAGGTTCTTAGATATATGTGGCTGATGAAGAATTAATTTTATACCTAAGCATGTCCTTCATGTATTTGTCCCTCCTATTCTGAGTGCATTGCTGATGACCAAACTGAGGACATCTTTCATTCTAGTCAATTTGTCAATGTATCTTAGCTACATTCTCATAGTAGCTATGCCTATGATCTTGACCTGCTTCATACAGCT
>NW_024431015.1:0-13892 GCF_017639785.1 Mesocricetus auratus
AGTTACACACGTTGTTTCTTACACCAAGTACTTATGCACGTAGTTTCTAACACTGTGCTGTATCATTAGTTTTCAATAAGTTACATGTGTAGATTCTCACACAGTGTTGTACGTTAATTTTTAATTAGATACACGTGTAGATTCTCACACAGTGCTTATTGTTAGTTTTCAATAAGTTACTATTGTTGTTTCTCAGAAAGAGTTAGTTTTCAAGAAATTATGTGTGTGGTTTCAAACTCAGTGTTGTAACGTTAGTTTCAAGAAGTTAAACACTTAGTTTCTCACACAGCGTTGTATCGTTTGTTTTCAAGAAGATATGCTTGTAGATTCTCACACTATGTTGTATCGTTAATTTTCAATAAGATAAACATGTAGATTCTCACACGTTGTTGTATCATTAGTTTTAGAGATATTACTAATGTTGTTTCTCACACAGAGTTATTTCAATAGTTTTCAAGAAGTAATGCATTTGGTTTCGAACTCAGTGTTGTATCATTAGTTTTCAAGTAGTTACGAATATAGAGTCTCACACAGAGTTGTATCATTAGTTTTCAAGAAGTTAAATACAGAGTTTATCAAACAGGGTTGTATAGATGGTTTGCAATATGTTAAACGTATAGATTCTCATAAAGTGTTCTATCATTAAATGTCAAGAACTTACACATGTAGGTCCTCACCCCTAACACTATCCCTAAAGCTAACCATAACCCTAACCCTAACCCTAACCCTACCGTAACCTTAACCCTAACCCTAAACCTAACACTAATTGTTAGGATGCAAGTAGTTACACATGGAGTTTTTCAAACTGTTATGTACAATTAGTTTTCAATAAGTTACCTGTATAGTTTCTCACACAGTGTTGTATCGTTACTTTTCATGTAGTTAAGCATGAAGTTTCTCATAGAGTTTTATATAGTTAGTTATCAAGAAGTTACACACATAGATTATCACACAGTGTTGTACCATTAGTTTTCAATAAAATACACGTTTAGATTCTCCCACGGTGTTGTATCATTAATTTTCAAGAAGTTATGTATAGAGATTCTAACACACTATTGTATAGTTAGGTTTCAAGAAGTAACCAAGATTCTCACACAGTGTTGTATCATTACTTTTCATGGAGTTAAGCATGAAGTTTCTCATAGAGTTTTATATAGTTAGTTATCAAGAAGTTACACACATAGATTATCACACAGTGTTGTACCATTAGTTTTCAATAAAATACACGTTTAGATTCTCCCACGGTGTTGTATCATTAATTTTCAAGAAGTTATGTATAGAGATTCTAACACACTATTGTATCGTTAGGTTTCAAGAAGAAACCAAGATTCTCACACAGTGTTGTATCGTTAGCTTTCAAGAAGATATTTGTGTAGTTTCTCATAGAGTGTTATATAGTCAATTTTCAAGAAGTTGCACATGTAGTTTTTCACACAGTGTTGTATCGTTATTTTTCAAGAAGTACGTGTATAGATTCCCAAACAGTGTTGTATGGTTAGTTTTTAAAGTTTTAAGTAAATAGATCCTCAGACAGTATTGTATCTTCAGTTTTCAAGAAGTTACACATGTACTTTCTCACACAGAAATATATCGTTTTTTTCAAGAAGTTACGCATGTAATTTCTCACACAGTGCTGTATCCTTAGTTTTCAAGCATTTTCACATGCAGTTCCTCACACAGCTTTATATCGTTGGTTTTAAAGAAGTTAAGCATATATATTCCCATGCAGTGTTCTATCGTTATTTTTTGAGAAGTTACACATGTAAGTTCTCAACCCTAACCCTAAACGTAACCCTAACCTTAACAAGAAACGTAATCCTACCCCTATCCCTAGCCCCAACCCAAAACTTAACCCTAACCCTAAACCTAACCCTAACCGTAACCCTATCCCTAAACCTAAACATACTCTAAACTTAACCCTAAACCTAAACCCTAACTCTAACCCTACCCTAAAACTCACACTAACCCTGAACCTAAGCTTAACACTAACCCTAACCCTAACACTACCAGTTAGGTTTCAAGTCGTTATGCATTGATTTTGCATAGAATTTTGTACAGTTACGTTTCAATAAATTACACATATAGTTTCTCACACAGTGTTGTATCTTTACTTTGCATGAAAATTCTCAGAGAGTTTTATATATTTTTTCAAGAAGTTACAGATGTAGATTATAACAAAGTGTTTTACCATTAATTTTCAAGAAGTCATGTTTATAAATTCTCACAGAGTTTTGTATTGTTGATTTTCAAGAAGTTACACGTGTATATTCTCTCACAGTGTTATATCATTAGTTTTCAAGAAGTTACTAATGTAGTTTCTCACACAGAGTCATTTCGTTTGTTTTCAAGAAATTATGAATGTAGTTTGGAACTCAGTGTTGTAATATTAATTTTCAAGAATTTATGCATATAGATTCACACAGAGTTGTATCATGAGTTTTCAAGAAGTTACTAATGTAATTTCTAATACAGAGTAATTTTGTTAGTTTTCATCAAATATGTGTGTGGTTCCGAACTCAGTGTTGTATCGTTAGTCTTCAAGAAGTTACACATATAGATTATCACACAGAGTTGTATTGTTAGTTTCCAAGAAGTTACACATGTAGATTCTCTCCCCACGAAGTTAGGAATGTATTTTCCAACACTGTGCTGTAAAGTTAGGTTTCAATAAGTTACACGTGTAGATTCTCACACAGTGTTGTATGTTAGTTTTCAACAAGATACACGTGTAGATTCTCACACAGTGTTGTATCATTACTTTTCAAGAAGTTACTAATGTAGTTTCTCACACAGAGTTATTTCGGTATTATTCCAGAAGATATGCCTGTAGATTCTCACACAGTGTTGTATCGTTAGTTTTAAGAAGTTACTATTGTAGTTTCGCACACAGAGTTATTTCATTACTTTTCAAGTAGTTTTGGGTGTAGTTTCGAAGTCAGTTTTGTATCGTTAGTTTTCAACAAGTTACGAATATAGATTCTCACACAGTGTTTTATCGTTAACTTTCAAGAAGTTAAACAAGTAGTTTCTCATGCAATGTTGTATTGTTTTTTTAAGAAGTTACAGTTGAACATTTTCACACAGGGTTGAATTGTCAGTTGTCAATAAGTTACACGTGTATATTCTCACACAGTGTTGTATCGTTAGTGTTCAAGAAGTTAAACGTACTTTCTCACACAGTGATGTATGGTTTCTTTACAAGAAGTTACACTTTAGATTCTCACACAGGTTGTTTCGTTAGTTTTCAATAAGTTACACATGTAGAATCTCAGACAGGGTTGTATCATTAATTTTCAAAGAGGTACACGTGTAGATTCTCACACAGTGTTGTAGCATTAATTTTCAATAAGTTACACGTATAGTTTGTCAGACAGTGTTGTATAGTTAGTTTTCCAGAAGTTACTAATGTAATTTCTCACACAGAGTTATTTCGTTAGTTTTGAAGATGTTATGCATTCAGTTTAGAATTCAGAGTTGTATAGTTCGATTTCAAGGAGTTACTTTGATATATTTTCACACAGTGCTGTATCGTTCCTTTTCAATAAGTTGCACACATAGATACTTACACAGTGTTTTACCATTTGTTTTAAAGAAGTTACAAATGGAGATTCTCACAGTGTCGTAACCTTAGTTTTCAAGATGTTACACATGTATCTTCTCAAACAGTGTTCTGTCATTTTTATAAGTTACATTTGGAGAATCTCACTCAGTTTTGTATCGTTCGTTTTCAATAAGTTACAAGTGTGTATTCTCACACAATGTTGTATCCTTAATTTTCAAGAAGTCATGCGTTCAGTTTACAACTCAGTGTTGTATCATTAGATTTCAAGAAGTTGCATATATATATTGTCACACAGTGCTGTATCGTTAGATTTCAGTACTTTTAACTTATTGAAAACTAACTATAAAATACTGTGTGAGAATCTATACGTGTAACTTATTAAAAATTAACGATACGACACTGTTTGAGAATCTACACATTTAACCTATTGAAAATTATCGATACAACACTATGTGGGAACCTACATGTTTATCTTATTGAAAATTAATGATACAACCCTGTGTTTGCAACTGTATGTGTAACTCGTTGAAAATAAAAGATTCAACACTGTCGGGGAATCTACACGTGTAACTTCTTGAAAACTAACAATACATCACTGTCTGAGAATCTACACATGTACCTTATTGAAAATTAACGATACAACACTGTGAGAAACTACTCGTATATCTTATTGAAAAGTTACGATACAACCATATGTTTGCATTTATATGTGTAACTTCTTGAGAATAATATACTCAACATTGTCTGAGGATCTACACGTGTACTTATTGAAAAATAATGATAAAAAACTATGTGAGAATCTGCACATGTAACTTATTGAAAATTAATGATACAACAATGTGTATGAATCTACACGTGAAACAAAATGAAATTTAACAGAACAACACTTTCTGAGTATCTACACGTATATCCTATTGAAAATTAATGACACAACACTATGTGAGAAACTACATGTATATCTTATTGAAAAGTTATGATACAACACTGTGTTTAAATCTATATGTGGAACTTCTTGAAAAAATGTACTCAACACTGTCTGAGAATCTACACGTGTAACTTCTTTAAACTAACGATACAACACATTGAGAGAAACTACATATATATCTTATTGAAATCTAATGATACAATACTATGGGAGAATCTGTAAGCATAACTTCTTGAAAACTACCGATACAACAGTGAGTGAGAATCTATATACCTAAGTTCTTAAAAACTAACGATACAACACATTGTGAATATCTCCACGTGCAACTTATAAAAATTAACGACAGAACACTGTTTGAGAAACTACATGTGTAATATATTGAAAACTAACGATACAGCACTGTGTGAAAAACTACATGTGTAACTTTTTGAAAACTAATGATACAACACTGAATGAGAATCTATATATGTAAGTTCTTGAAAAGCACGTATACAACAGTTTAACGTTTTGAAAACTAACGATACAACACTGTATGAGAAACTACATCTGTATCTTATTGTGAAGTAACAATACAACCCTGGGTTTATATCTATATGCATAACTTCTTGAAAATAAAGGAAACAACACTCAGAGAATCTATATGTGTATTTTCTTGAAAACTAATGATACAACACTGTGGGAAAAATTACACGTGGAACTTCTTGAAAACTAACGATAAAACACTGTGTGAGAAACTACAGGTGTAAATTTTTGAAAACTAACGATACAAACCTGCCTGTGCATCTGAAAACAAATGATACAACACCGTATGAAAAATTACAGGTGTAACTTCTTGAAAACTAACGATAAAACACTGTAAGAGAATCTACATGTATATCTTCTTTTTTTATTTTAAAACTGGATTTAATGTTTTAGAATAGCAACTAAAATAAAAGTAAATGCAGTACATAAATTTCAAGCATTGTGTAAAATTTCAGTAGAAACATTACAGAGAGAAGGAACATGCAACAAATACAGAAAAAAATACAATTCTGTTACTAATTGCATTATACATAATGGCCTAAAAGAATTGTTAATTAGGATTTTTCAAGTATTCAGAATTTTAAAACTCCAACTAAAGTATGTATAAAAGACACATCTACAGCTGGGTTACAAGTCAGTGTTAGCATATGTAAAGCCCTAAGTTTGAATCCTAGCACCCCCCCCAAAATGTTTGAACTAAGGATACAAAAAGAAAGCTTATACATATATGTGTGTGTGTGTGTGTGTGTGTGTGTGTGTGTGTGTGTGTAAGTACCTACCAGAGTCAATGGAATAAAAACTATATCAGAAAATTTCAATATTTCAAGACAGTTTTTTTCCTTTCCAAATCATTTACCAGACCCAATTCCACCTTCAGGCTCATTTGTTTCTTTTTGTTTTATTTTATTTTTGTTTTTGTTTTTTAAGACACTTTCTCACAAAGTAGCCCAGTCTCAGGCTACCCTTAAGTCTGTGACCCTCCTGCCTTGCCTTGGAATCCCTAAGATCACAGTGTGTGGCAACACACTGTTTTTGAAATAGATACTCTCCAAAACAATACCAGATACTTTCAAGATTAACTCAATGTAAATACAAGGAGAAATAAATGCAGAATGCAAGACCAGCCCAAATTAAACTCAATTATACAACCAGGAAATATTAGAATATAAGAAAAAATAAATTTTGTTTCATGTGAAAATGAAAGCATGCCTAGAAAAATACACTCAAAAATTTAATGATATTGTAAATATTAAGTGTCCTATAAACATAAAAGATACCAAACAGTTTAAGATAAAAGTACCCCAAACATCATCAATTATTCTAGATCAGTATAACTGAACAGGTTAAGAATTTAGTGAGGAATACACTTCACTGTAGTACATGACACTGTTCTAATCTACAGCTAAAAACCAGTCAATTCATTTTAAAATTTTGTTTTGGTAGTACTGAAGATTGAAACCAGGGTCTTGTACATTGCTAAACAGGCACTCTACCTATCCCTACTCTTCTTCCATAAGAAAAATTTATATGCCATTATTACTCAAGAATATCTATGAAAATCTTTATGTGAATAAACATAATCAACACTAAATAGTAAAAGTGAACCATTTGGTTCAAAATTGTAGCTCAGTGGAGAGTGCTTGCATACTCCTGGGATTGTTTGATCCCCAGCAATCACACAAAACAAAAATGATCCTTAATATCCACATTAAATATATCTAGGAATTTAAGGTTAACATCAGACAACTGTATATAATCATTATTAATAAATGACTGCCTTTACTTTAGAGTCCTTTTACTCATTCCAGTATTTATTAGGTATTATGGACCAGAAAATGAGTATGGTCAGAGGATATAAGGAAAACAATAAATCCAAGGATAATTTTACTTCACAATTAAAGAAATACTATAAAATGAATAAGCAAAATCCAGATATTAAAAAAACTATCTAATAAAGCAAATCAGTATGGTGGAGAGCATACCTCATTATAATTCTAAAGAAAAATATGTTTTTACTACTTTCACTATTGTGCTGGACATCATACTCATTTCTGTAAAGAAACCACTAAAATAGAAATAAAAATACCATCATTATCTACAGTTATGACTACCTGTCTGAGAAACCAAAAGAACCTATATGCAAATATACTGTACTGAAGACCCTCTCAAATTCAGGTTAAATCTAAGCCATAGCATGATTGTCCAGGTAGAGTCTTTAGAATTTCCACTTAGGACCATAAGTGGAAACCTCACCAAACAAGACTGTGATTTTTATCAGAAGAGGAAGAAAACCTCATTTTCAGATTTTGTCATTTGAAAACGTCTGCACCAGAAGTCAAACATGCTGATTTTTTTTAAATGTGTGTGTATGTGCATGCTGGCATGTTCACACATTTGCACGTGGCATGTGGGAGCCAAAAGATAATGTCAGGTGTCCCCAATCACTTTCCATTTTATTTATTTTAGCAGTCAGCATCTCTTGCTGAACTTGGAGCTCATAAATTCTAGTAACCTAGCTACCCAAATCATCTGAAGATTCCCATGTTGCTTTGCAAGCATTGGGATTACAGGTGGGCCTCCATGCCCACCTGGCACTTAGATGGGTTCCGGGGAACCAAATATGGTTCTCATGTTTGCATGGCAAGAACTTTCCCCTCTGAACCATTTAACTAGCTCCCATGCTGTCTTCCTTATATGAGAGAATAAATTGCTGTATATTATCTGTCCACGGCTGGAGATAAAACTTAAATTTGCATATGCTAGGCAAGGAATATTGCCACTGAGCTAAACCCACAGCCCTAAAATTTTATCCAAAATGTCATAATGGAACCCAATACTATGCTAACCTAAAATTTCGTTTCTTTTAAAGTGAATTTTAAAGCAACTTGGCTTCTGTTGGTTTTGTGTTATATTTATTGTGTATGTAAGTGTGTGTACAAAATGTGGTATTCATGCAGAAGTAGAGGACAACTTGTAGCAGTCCATTCTCTCCTTTTACTTTGTACGTCCCTGGTATCGAACTCAGTTCCTGATTTGATTGAAACCAGGTAAAGCACCTTTACTTTATAAGCCATTTTGCCAGTGCTACTATGGTGTTTTGTGGTACTAGGGCATTGCAGTTTTTAAAAAAAATGCAAGTAGCTTTGAAACTGAGTGATAGGTAGAAGTTACCCCTTAGGAAAGAGGAACATGTTACTAGAACATGAAAAAAAACTAAGCAGTGATAATGCAATGGTCATGAACCTTGGAGAACTATATTCTTGCATTTTGTGTGGAAGTTTGAGAGTGATAAAACAGAAAATTTATGTGAGACCTGTAACTAAAGTGTTCAAAAGGAGCAACTTGGTTCCTCCTGAGTGCTTTTAGTAAATTATAAAAGGCGAGACACTGAAGCTAAGAAGGAATTATTAAACAAAACAGAACTGTACCTTGAAAAACTCTCAGCTGATCAACATTACAATAACTGAGAGCCAGATAGGGATATAGCTTAGTGGCAGAATATCTACCTAGCACCCACAACACCCTCAGCTCAATCCTCAGATCAATCTCAACCAAACTGAGGAACAGACATTGGATTATATGAACAAAATTACCCAAAATAGATCCAAAAGGTGGATTTTGAGTTTGAACATATTTATAGGGTCACGGGGATAACATCTGTAAATAGACTAGCTAACAAGAATGGATAAGGACTATTTCTTGGTATGCTCATCAGAATCAATGGGGTCAGAATAGCTGCCTGGATTGTGTCTTTCCGAAATACACCAGTGTCTTATATTAATTTGGCTTGTGGTGAATTTTCACATTAACAAGACACACTGGCAGCCACTAACCAACAAAAGGATCAAATGTGTTTCATTATTTCATAACAGAGTCAACCATCAGAATGAGGCCATCTTGTCTACTGGCCTCATTTATGACCCACAAATGCTCAGACTCAAGACATCCAGAAAAAGGTTCCAGGGATGTAGCTCAGTGATTGAGTGCTTGCCTAGCATGTGTGATGTTCTAGGTCAATTCTCAGCACTGCCCAAAAGAAGAAAAGTTTGAGGCGGCACCTAAATTATCCTATTTCATAAAATCAGGATGGTGTGTAAAGCCAGTGTGAAGCATTAGAACCCACACAAAGCAGTTAAGACTAATCTGATGATCTTTGGTGTCACTGTCAATATTTAAAGGTGGCAACAACAGATGGGCTAAATAGCAACACCCATACCCTCACATTGATAGGGAGAATCTACATGTATATCTTCTTAAACACAAAGTTACATGTGTAGATTCTCACATAGCGTTGTAGTGTTAGTTTTCAAGAAATTACGCAGGTAGATTCTCACACAGTGTTGAATCAATAAATTTCCAAGAAGTTACAGGTATAGATTCTCACATTGTTTTGTATCATTTGTTTTCCAGAAATTACAAATGAAGATTCTCACACAATGTTGTGTCGATAGTTTCCAAGAAGTTACACGGGTAGATTATTAAACTGAGTTGTATCGTTAGTTTTCAATAAGTTACACGTGTGGATTATCACACAGCATTGTAGAGTTGGTTTCCAGTAAGTTACACGTGTTGAATCACACACAGTTTTGTGTCGTTAGTTTTCAACATGTTAGACCTGTAGAAACTTACACATTGTTGTATCTGTACTTTTCAATAAGTTACACCTGTAGATTCTCACCTAGCGTTGTATCATTGATTCAAAAAGCTACACGTGTAGAATCTCACGCAGTATTGTATCGTTAGTTTTCAAGAATATCCATGTACAGATTATCACACAGCATTGTAGCATTAGTTTTCAATAAGTTACACGTGTAGAATCACATACAGTGTTCTGTCGTTAGTTTCAATAATTTACAGGTGTAGATTCTCACACAGTGCTGGATCATTAGTTTTCAATAAGGTGCACGTGTAGAATCTCACAACAGCATTGTATCGTTAGTTTTCAATAAGGTACATGGATAGAATCTCACACAGCATTGTATAGTTTGTTTTCTAGAAGTTACACAAGTAGTTACTCACACAGTGTTGTATTGATGGTTTTCAAGAAGGTTATGCTTATAGATTCTCACAGAATGTTATTTTGTTAGTTTCTCACACAAGTTTGTAACGTTAGTTTTGAAGAAATTAAAGGTGTAGATTCTCACACAGTGTTATATCGTTAATTTCACATAATTTACATATGTAGTTCCTCACACAGTGTAGTATCGATCGATTTGAAGAGCTATGGCATAAGATTCGCATAGAATGTTGTGTCTTTAGTTGTCCATAAGATACAAAGGTAGTTTCTCACAGAGTGTTTCATCCGATAGTTTCCAGGAAGTTAAATATGTAGAATCTCACACAGCGTTGTAGCGTTAGTTTTCAATAATTTACACGTGTAGAATCTACACACAGTGTTGTGTCGTTAGTTTTCAATAAGTTACAATTTTAGAGTCTCACACATAGTTGTACCCTTAGTTTTCAAGATGTTACTCATGTAATTTCTCACACAGTGTTGTATCATTGGTTTTCAATAAGGTACCCATGCAGAATATCACACAGTGTTGTATCCTTAGTTTTCAAGAAAATATGCACGTAGTTTCTCAAACAGTGTAGTATCACTAGTTTTCAAGAAGTTATGCATGTAGTTTCTCACACAGTGTTGTATCCCTAAATTTCAAGGTGTTGCACATGAAGCTTCTCATAGATTCTAATATAATTAGTTTTCAATAAGTTATGCCTATAGATTCTCACACAGTATTGTATTGTTAGTTTTCAATAAATTACACGAGTAGATTCTAACACAGTGTTGAATCGTTAGTTTTCACGAAATTATGCATGTAGCTTCTCACACAGAGTTGTATTGATGGTTTCCAAGAAGTTAGAGGTGTAGATTCTCACACAGTGTTGTATCGTTAGTTTTCAAGAAATTACACGTGTAGTTTCTCACACAGTATTGTATAGTTTGTTTTCAAGAAAGTAGATGTGTAATTATTCACACCGTATTTTATAAGTCATTTTAAGGAAGTTATGCTTATAGATTCTCTGACAGTATTGTATCGTTAGTTTAAAATTAGTGACACCCTAACCCTAACAGAAATCCGAACTCTAAAGCTAACCCTAAACCCAAATTTATGCCTAACCCTAACTATTACCCTAACCCTAACCTAAACTACACTTACCCTATCACTAAACCTAACCCGATTCCTAAACCTAACTCAAAACCTAACCCTAACTCTATCCCTAAGCCTAACCCTAACGCTAACCCCAACCTAACCCTAAATATAACCTGCACCCTAATACTAATGATAATCCTAACCTAAACCTAACCCTAACCCTAACCCTAACCTAAACCTAACCCTAACCCTAAACTTAACCCTAACACTAACCCTAACACTAACTCTAACCCTAAACCTATCACTAAACCTAACACTAATTCTAACCCTAACCCTAACCCTAAACTAACACTAATCCTAATCCTAACCCTAACCCTAACACTAACCTTAAGCCAAACCCTAACCCTCAACTAACCTTAAGCCTAAACCTAATGCTAAGACTAACCCTATTTGTAATGCTAACCTAACCCTAAACATAACTCTAACCCTAATGCTAACGATAACCCTACCCTCAACCTAAACCTAAGACTAACCTTCAACCTAACACTAACGTTAACCCTAACCCTAACCTAACCCTAACCCTTAACATATCCCTAAACCTAACCCTAATCCTAACACTAACCCTAACCTTAACCTATAACCCCTAAACCTAACCCTAACACTAACTGTAACCCTATCCTTAAACCTAACTTTAATCCTAACACTAACATTAAGACTAAGCTTAACCCTAAACCTAAACTTAAGCCTTAACCTAACCCTATCACTAAACCTTAATCTTAACCCGAATCATAACCCTAACCATAACCCTATCCCTAAGCCTAACCCTACCTTAACCCTATTATTAATCTTAAACCTAATCCTACCCCTAAACCATAACTCTCGCCCTAACTTTAAACCTAACAGTAACCTCTAACTCTAACCCTATCCCTAACACTAACTCTAACCCTAACCTAAACCTAACCCTAACCATAAGCTTAACCCTAACCCTAACCCTAACCTTAGCCCTAACCCCTAACTCTAACCCTAACTTCTAACACTAACCAGAACCCTATCCCTAACTCTAAACATAACCCTAATCCTGATCATAAACCTAACCCTAACCTTAACCTGAAACCTAACCTCTAACCCTAACCCTAACACTTACTCTAACCCTAACCTAACCCTAACTCTAAACCTATCACTAAACCTAATCCTAATCCTAACCATAACCCTAAGCCTAGCACTAAACCAATCCCTAACCCTAACATTAACCTTAAAAACCCTAATCCTAATCCTAATCCTAACCTAATCCTAACTCTAACCCTAAGCATGACCCTAACTCTAAACCTAACCCCTAAACCTAACCCTCTAACCCTAACCATAACCTGAACCCTAACCTAACTAACGCTAACCCTAAATCCTAACCCTAACACTGACCGTAGCCCTCAACCTAACCCTAAACCTAACCCTAATCCTAATCCTAACTATAACCCTAATCCTAAACCTAGCCATAACCCTTACATAATACTAACTCTAAACATCTAACGCTAACCATAACCCTAACAATAACCCTCACAGTTAGGTTTCAAGTAGTTACGCATGGAATTTTGAAAATATTTTTGTACCGTTAGTTTTCAATATGTTAGGCATATGGATTCTGACACAGTGTTGTATTGTTACTTTTCAAGGAGTTACACATGAAGTTTCGCATAGAGTGTTATATATTTAGTTTTCAAGAAGTTAGGCATCTAGATTCTCAAAGAGTATAGTAACGTTAGTTTTCAAGAAGTTACATATGTACCTTCTTACACAGTGTTGTATCCTTAGTTTTCAAGAAGTTAGATGTGTTGTTTCTCACACAGTGTTGTATCATAAGTTTTCAAGAAGTTATGCTTATAGATTCTCACACAGTATTGTATCTTAGTTTTCAATAAGTTACATATATAAATTCTCACACAGCGTTGTATCATTAGTTTTCAAGAAGTTACAGGTGTAGATTCTCACACTGTGTGGTATCGATGGTTTCCAAGAAGTTACACATGTAGATACTCACACAGTGCTGTATCATTAGTTTTCAAGAAATTACACGTGTAGATTCTTACACAGTGTTGTTTTGATAGTTTCCAAGAAGTTACACTGGTAGATACTTAAACTCTATTGTATCGTTAGTTTTCAATAAGTTACACCTGTAGTCACTTACACAGTTTTATCTTTAGTTTTCAATAAGTTACACCTCTAGATTCTCACACATATTTGTGTCGTTAGTTTTCAATAAGGCACACGTGTAAAATCTCACACAGCGTTTATCCTTAGATTTCAAGAAACTACGCATGAAGTTTCTCACACAGTGTTGTATCGTTAGTTTTCAAGGAACCATGCATGTAGATTCTGGCACAGTGTTGTGTCGATATTTTCTAAGAATTTACACGGGTAGATTCTTAAACTGTGTTGTATCCTTAGTTTTCAATAAGTTACACGTTTAGATTCTCAGACAGTGTTGTATATTTGTTTGCCAGGATTTAATAATGTAGTTTCTCACACAGAGTTATTTCATTAGTTTTCAAGAAGTTATGCATTCAGTTTATAACTCAGAGTTGTATAATTAGATTTCAAGAAGTTATATAGATAGAAGTTTGCTTATAATTTCTCACACAGTATTGTATCATTAGTTTTCAATGAGGTACACCTGTATATTCTTACACAGCATTGTATCATTAATTTTCAGTAAGTTACACGTGTAGATTATCACACAACGTTGTAGCGTTAGTTTTCAAAAAGTTACATCTGTAGATTCTCACACAGTATTGTG
>NW_024431016.1:0-824 GCF_017639785.1 Mesocricetus auratus
CATGTTAAAGCAATAGGTCGCTGGCCTCCCAGCTCTTGCACCCCACGAGGCTAGTCTCATTGCACGGGATAGAGTGGGTAGGCTTCAGCAGCCCAAGGAGTTGCAAGGCTAAGCACTGCACAGGAGAGGTCTGCGGTATAACGACTTTCTCCTGGGAGATAAGTCATCTTGCATGAAGGTTCTATGTCATGATCTCCTTCCCCAGAAAAAAGACATCGGACTGGTCAGGACTTCCTCTGGGGATAAGACCCTGGAGAGGAGCTTTGTACATGTTCCGAATTTGCACATGGGGATTTGACCTCTATCTCCACTCCAAAGTTGTGGGTGTCCTATTGCTTCAAAAATAAATGAATAGGGGGAGATGTGAGGAGCCGCCCTCGCTATCGCTATTGCCGTTAGAAGATGGCGCTGACATCCACTGTCAGTTGGAGTTAACTGTCGCTGTCAGTTGGAGTTAACTGTCGCTGTCAGTTGGAGTTAACTGTCGCTGTCAGTTGGAGTTAACTGTCGCTGTCAGTTGGAGTTAACTGTCGCTGTCAGTTGGAGTTAACCGTTTAAACTGTGCCTCTCCCGTGACGTCATCTGGGGTGATGTGCAAACCACCAATCCCGGCTCTACACATCTCACTCGGAGCTCCTAGGCTTATATAAGGGGCTGGGTTTCTTAGCTTGGGGTCTCCCTCTAAGAAGCTGATCATCTATCTCTCAAGATGCATTAAAGCTTTACTGCAGAAGGATCCGAGTGTTCTGCGTCGTTCTTGCTGGCGAGACGGTAGCGCGGGACAGACCAGGGGACGAGCTGTTCCGGTGGGTCCAGGGAACCGA
>NW_024431017.1:0-6431 GCF_017639785.1 Mesocricetus auratus
TATACCTATTATTCTTTTTTTTTGATAAATAATTTTTTTTATTAATATTTTTTTATTTTCCATTTTAAATTTAGATAAGAAACAAGGTTGCTTCACAAGTCAGTACGAGGTCCCTCTCCCTTTCCCTCCCCTCCTCCCGTGCCCTCCCCCCATCCCCCCCGTTATCCCCTCATTCCCCCAGGGAGGGTGAGGCCCTCCATGGGGGTGTCCATAGTCTGTCATTTCATATAGGGCAGGGCCTAGACCCTTCCCCAAGAGTTCAGGGTGAGAGTGCACCTCACATTGTTCTATGGGAGTCCAGAGACAGTGTGTATACTTGGGATGGGTACTGATCTGCTGTCCAAGGCTCAATAGATTACCTAGGCCTCCTCACTGACACCCAGATTCAGGGGTCTTGATCAGTCCCATGCTGGATTCCCAGGCTGATGCCTGGGATTCAAGAGTTAACCTTTGTCTGGTCAGCTGTTTCTGGGGGTTCAACCAGCCCAGTCTTAATCCCTTTGATCATCAGTCCTCCCTCTCTGTTACTGGCTTTCTTGAGTTCAGCTCAGTACTTAACCAGCCAGTAAATTAAGTTTCTGTTTCCCAGACTCTCTGGCAATAGGATTGTAGGCTGGCACTCCCCAGATCTATGTCTAAAATCCATATATGAGAGAGTACATGACATGTTTCTCTTTTTGTGACTGGGTTACCTCACTCAGGATGGTTTCTTCTAGTGTCATCCATTTGCCTGCGAATCTCATGATTCCATTATTTTTTTCTGCTGAATAGTACTCCATGGTGTAGATGTACCACATTTTCTCTATCCATTCTTCGGGTGAGGGACATCTAGGTTGCTTCCAAGTTCTGGCTATTACAAATAAAGCTGCTATGAACATAGTGGAACAGACATCTTTGTTATATGAATGGGCATCTTTTGGATATATGCCTAAGAGTGCAGTTGCTGGGTCTTGTGGTAGGTTTATTCCCATTTTTCTGAGGAATCTCCATACTGCTTTCCAAAGTGGCTGAACCAGTTGGCACTCCCACCAGCAATGGAGGAGTGTCCCCCTTTCACCACATCCTCTCCAGCATAAATTGTCATTGGTGTTTTTGATTTTAGCCATTCTGACAGGAGTGAGATGGTATCTCAGAGTTGCTTTGATTTGCATTTCCCAGATGGCTAAGGATGTTGAGCACTTTCTCAAGTGCCTCTCAGCCATTTTAGACTCCTCTATTGAAAACTCTCTATTTAGTTCTGCAGCCCACTTCTTAATTGGTTCCTTTGCTGTTTTGGAGACTTGCTTCTTGAGTTCTTTGTAAATTTTGGAGATCAACCCTCTGTCAGATGTGGGATTAGTGAATATTTTTTCCCATTCTGTGGGCTGCCTTTTTGTCTTGCTGACTGTGTCCTTTGCCTTACAGAAGCTTCTCAGTTTCAGTAGGTCCCATTTATTAATTGTTGATCTCACTGTCTGTGCTAGTGGTGTTATGTTCAGGAAGCTGTCTCCTGTACTAATTCGTTCAAGGGTACCACCCACTTTCTCTTCTAAGAGGTTCAGTGTGGCTGGATTTATGTTGAGGTCTTTGATCCATTTGGACTTAAGTTTTGTGCATGGCGATAAACATGGATCGATCCGCATTTTTCTACATGCCAGACTCCAATTATGCCAGCACCATTTGTTGAAGATGCTTTCTTTATTCCATTGTATATTTTTAGCTTCTTTGTCAAAGATCAGATGTTCGTACGTGTGTGGGCTAATACCCGGATTTTCAATTCGATTCCATTGGTCTGCCTGTCTATTTTTGTGCCAATACCAAGCTGTTTTCAGGACTATAGCTCTATAATAGAGCTTGAGGTCAGGGATAGTGATGCCTCCGGACGTTGCCTTGTTGAACAGGGTTGTTTTGGCTATCCTGGGTCTTTTGTTTTTCCATACAAAATTGATTATTGTTCTTTCAAGGTCTGTGAAGAATTGTGCTGGGATTTTAATGGGGATAGCATTGAATCTGTAGATTGCTTTTGGCAGGATTGCCATTTTTACTACATTGATCCTACCTATCCAAGAGCATGGGAGATCTTTCCATTTTCTGAGGGCTTCTTTAATTTCTTTCTTTAAAGATTCAAAGTTCTTATGATACAGGTCTTTCACTTGTTTGGTTAGCGTTACCCCAAGGTATTTTATGTTGTTTGTGGCAATTGTAAAGGGTGATGTTTCTCTGATTTCTCTTTCAGCCCTTTTATCATCTGTATATAGTAGGGCTACTGACTTTCTTGAGTTGATCTTGTAACCTGCCACCTTGCTGAAGGTGTTAATCAGCTGTAAGAGTTCCCTGGTAGAGTTCTTTGGGTCATTGATGTAAACTATCATATCGTCTGCAAACAGTGAAAGTTTGACTTCTTCCTTCCCAATTTTATCACCTTGATCCCCCTTTGTTGTCGTATGGCTATAGCTAGAACTTCAAGTACCATGTTTAAAAGGTATGGAGAGAGTGGACAGCCTTGTTTTGTTCCTGATTTTAGAGGAATTGCGTTGAGTTTCTGTCCATTTAGTTTGATGTTGGCTGTTGGTTTACTGTATATGGCTTTTTTTATGTTTAAGTATGTCCCTGTTATCCCAGTTCTCTCCAAGACCTTTATCATGAAGGGGTGTTGGATTTTGTCAAAGGCTTTTTCAGCATCTAGTGAGATGATCATGTGATTTTTGTTTTTCAGCTTGTTTATATGGTGGATTACGTTGATGGATTTTCGTATGTTGAACCATCCCTGCATCCCTGGGATGAAACCTACTTGATCGTGGTGAATGATTGTTTTGATGTGTTCTTGGATCCGATTTGCCAGTATTTTATTGAGTATTTTTGCATCAATGTTCATGAGGGATATTGGTCTGAAGTTCTCTTTCTTGGTTGTATCTTTGTGTGGCTTGGGGATCAAGGTTATTGAAGCCTCATAGAAAGAGTTTGGCAAAGACCCTTCTGCTTCTATTGTGTGGAACACTTTGAGAAGAATTGGTATAAGCTGTTCTTTGAATTTGTGGTAGAATTCTGCACTGAGGCCATCTGGACCTGGACTTTTTTTGGTTGGGAGACTTTTGATGACAGCTTCTATTTCCATAGGGGTTATAGGTCTATTTAAATTGCTTATCTGTTCTTGATTTAGTTTTGGCAAATGATAGCTGTCCAGGAAGTCATCCATTTCCTTTAAATTTTCGAATTTTGTGGAGTACAGGTTTTCAAAGTATGACCTAATGATTCTCTGGATTTCCTCAGAGTCTGTTGTTATGTCCCCCTTTTCATTTCTGATTTTGTTAATTTGCGTGTTCACTCTCTGCTCTTTGGTAAGTTTGGACAAAGGTTTGTCTATCTTGTTGATTTTCTCAAAGAACCGACTCTTCGTTGCATTGATTCTTTGTATTGTTTTCCTGGTTTCTACTTTGTTGATTTCAGCCCTCAATTTGATTATTTCCTGGCGTCTACTCCTCCTGGGGGAGTTTGCTTCTTTGTGTTCTAGAGCTTTTAGCTGTGATGTTAATTCTCTGGTATAACTGTTTTCCTGTTTCTTCATGTGAGCACTTAGTGCTATGAACTTCCCCCGTAGTACTGCTTTCAAAGTGTCCCATAGGTTTGGGTATGTTGTGTCTTCATTCTCATTGAATTCGAGGAAGTCTTTAATTTCTTTTTTTATTTCCTCTTTGACCCAGGGATGGTGCAGTTGAGCATTATTCAATTTCCATGAGTTTGTAGGTTTTCTGCAATTTGTGTTGTTGTTGAATTCTAATTTTAAGGCATGGTGGTCTGATAAGATGCATGGAGTTATTCCAATTTTTTTGTAGCTGCTGAGGTTTGATATGTTGCCAAGTATGTGGTCGATTTTTGAGAAGGTTCCATGTGGTGGTGAGAAGAAGGTATATTCTTTTTTATGTGGATGAAATGTTCTATAGATATCTGTTAATCCCAGTTGGGTCATTACTTCTATTAGACCCTTTGCTTCTTTGTTGAGTTCCTGTCTGGTATTCTTGTCTAGTGGTGAGAGTGGTGTGTTGAAATCTCCCACTATAACTGTGTGGGGCTTTAGATGAGATTTAAGTTCTAATAATGTTTCTTTAACGAATGTGGATGCCTTTGTATTGGAGGCATAGATGTTCAGGATAGACACTTCGTCTTGGTGGGTTTCACCTGTGATGAGTATGTAATGACCTCCTTCATCTCTTTTGATTGATTTTATTTTAAAGTCTAGTTTGTTAGATATTAGGATTGCTACCCCTGCTTGTTTCTTGGGTCCATTTGATTGAAAAATTTTTTCCCAACCTTTAACTCTCAAGTAATATCTGTCTTTGAGGGTGAGGTGTGTTTCTTGTATGCAGCAGAAGGAAGGGTTCTGTCTTCGAATCCATTCTGCTAGTCTGTGTCTTTTTATGGGTGAGTTAAGGCCGTTAATATTGAGGGATATTAATGACCATTGATTGCTCATCCTTCTTCGATTTGCGATGGTTGTTGTTGGTGGAATTATGGGTGGAATTTCGCCCCTTTGTTCTTTTGGCTGTTGGTAGAGAGGGATTCTCTAATGCTTATGTTTTTCTGGTTGTAGTTAGCTTCCTTGGGTTGGAGTTTTCCTTCCAAAATTTTCTGTAGGGCTGGGTTAGTGGACACATATTGGTTGAATCTAGTTTTGTCATGGAATATCTTGTTTTCTCCGTCTATAGTGATTGAGAGCTTTGCCGGGTATAGTAGTCTGGGCTGGCATCCATGTTCTCTTAGTGTAGGTAGAATATCTATCCAGGACCTTCTGGCTTTCAGAGTTTCCATGGAGAAATCAGGTGTAATTCTGATACGTCTGCCTTTATATGTTACTTGACCTTTTTCCTTAGCTGCTCTTAATATTCTTTCTTTATTCTGTATGTTTGGGGTCTTGATTATTATGTGGCGAGGGGATTTTTTTTTTGTGGTCCACTCATTTGGTGTTCTGTAGGCTTCTTGTACCTTCATTGGCATGTCTTTCTTAAGGTTGGGAAAGTTTTCTTCTATGATTTTGTTGAATATGCCTTCTGCCCCTTTGAGGTGGATTTCTTCTCCTTCTTCTATACCTATTATTCTTAGGTTTGGTCTTTTCATGGTGTCCCAAAATTCCTGGATGTTTTGTGTTAAGGATTTGTTGGATTTAAGGTTTTCTTTGGTTGATAAATCCATTTCTCCTAATGTATCTTCAACACTTGAGATTCTCTCTTCCATCTCTTCTATTCTGTTGGTAATGCTTGTATTGGTAGTGCCTGACTGTTTGTCCAGCTTTTCTATTTTCTGCCTTTCTTCAGATTGTGTTTTTTTTAGTGTCTCTATTTCAGTTTTCAACCCTTGCAGCGTTTGCATTGCTTCTTGCAATTTTCTGTTTATCTGTTCGTCCATTTGTTGCCTTTTATGAATTTTTTGGTTTGTTCTTTCTTCCATTTCTTGCATTTTTTGGTTTGCTTTTTGTTCCATTTCTTGGATTTTGTGCTTTGTTTCTTCTTCCATTTCCTGCCTTTTTTGGTTTGTTTCTTCCTCCATTTTTTTCATTTTTTGCTTTGTTTTTTCTACCATTTCTTGCATTTTTTGCTTTGTTTCTTCTTCCATTTCCTGCCTTTTGGTATGTTTCTTCTTCTAATTCTTGCATTTTTTGCTTTGCTTTTTCTTCCATTTCTTGCATTTTTTGCATCATTTCTTCTTCCATTTCGTGCCTTTTTTGGTTTGTTTTTTCTTCCAATTCTTGCATTTTTTGGTTTGTTTTTTCTTCCATTTCTTTGAGGGATTTTCCAATATCCTCTTTTAGGGCCTCTATCATTTTCATGAAAGTGCTTTTAAGGTCGTTCTCTTCTGCTTCCTTCGCGTTGGAATATTGGGGTCTTGCTGGTGTGGAGTCTCTAGAATCTGGCGGTGTCATATTTGTTTTTCTGTTGCTGACTGTGTTTTTGTATTGTCTCTTTCCCATCTCTTCTTCTAGTGGGTGCAGAAAGAGCCCCTTCCTGGTCTGGGGACCAGAGTTCCCTTTTGGTGGGTGCTAGTAAGTCCAGTAATCTGGTGGTTCTTCTATGCCTTGTCCAAATGCTGGTCCATGGGTAGAGAAGAAGAACAGGAATCTTGGGCGCTTAGCCTCCTACCTGGTCCCCTGGACCCTATGCTGGGTCCTGTTGTACCTGATCCGGAACAGCTACTCCCCTGGTCTCCCTGGCTCCTGTAGTTTCCTGGTCTCTTTGGTGGGAGAGAAGATCTGGAGTCTGGGGTGCTTGGCTCCCGCCGGGATTGGGAGCTCTGTGCAGTTCCCAGGCGATCTGCAGGCTCTGGAACACAGGCCGGGAAGCTGGCCTGTTTACCTGATGCTCCCGCCGGGATTGGGAGCTCTGTGCAGTTCCCAGGCGATCTGCAGGCTCTGGAACACAGGCCGGGAAGCTGGCCTGTTTATCCTATACCTATTATTCTTA
>NW_024431018.1:0-51223 GCF_017639785.1 Mesocricetus auratus
CTATATTCATAACTTATTGAAAACTAACAATACAGCACTCTGTGAGAATCTATATAAGTAACTTTTTTTTTAATTGTTTCAGGCTCTCTTTTTTTTTAAATTTTAAATAGCTTGTTTTACATGTCAATCCCAGTTCCCTCTCCCTCCCCTCCTCCCGCACTCCCCTTCCACCCTCCCTCCCACCCTATTGCCAAATCCTTCCACATAGGGGATGTCTAGAGTCTATCATTTTACTCTTGGTAGGGTCAAGGCACTCCCCTAAGAGTCCAAGCTGAGAGAACATCTCTCTTTGTGCTATAGGCACATGAAGACAGATTGTATACCAGGGATAGACACTGATCCACAGCTCAGGGCCCCATAGGTTGCCCAGACTTTCTCACTGACACTCACATTTGGGGGGTCCAGATCAGTCCCATGCTGGCCTCCCCCCTGTCGGTCTGGGGTCCAAGAGCACTCCCCTGTTCAGATCAGCTGTCTCTGCTGGTTTTGCCAGCCCATTCTTTGCCAATTTGCTCATCATTCCTCTCTCTCTGTCACTGGGTTCCTTGGGTTCAGTTCAGTGCTTAGTTGTGTGTTTGCCTCTGCTTCCATCAGTCCCAGGATGAAGGCTCCCGGATAGTTATAGACATCAAGTTCATTATCAGGAATGGGCATTCGAGGTGGTCCTTCCACTATTGCTTAGCTTGCCAATTGATGTTATACCTTTAGATCACTCGAGGTCACTCTGGTGCCTGATCTGTCTTCGATCCTATGATTCCCTCTTCCCCCTATTCTACCCCCACCCCCTCAACTTCCTGTTCCCCCATGACCAAGTCCCTTCCTCTTTACCCCCTCTATTCTTCCCAGGTCCCACTACCCCCCCCCTCGCCCTGTTCCCCATCCATTCAGAGGATCTTGTCTCCATCCTCTTCTCTTGGGTACCATGCATATATGCATATCTTTTAGGTTCTTTCCTGTTTCCCAGACTCTCTATCTGTGGAAGTGCAGACTGGCACTATCCTGATCCATATCTAAAATCCATATATGAGTGAGTACATACCATGTTTGTGTTTTTGCGACTGGGTTACCTCACTCATGATGGTTTCTTCCAGTGCTATCCATTTCCCTGCGAATTTCAAGATTCCATTGTTTTTTTCTGCTGAGTAATACTCCATTGTGTAAATGTACCACATTTTCTCTATCCACTCTTCAGTTGAGGGGCATCTAGGTTGCTTCCAGGTTCTGGCTATTACAAACAATGCTGCTATGAACATAGTGGAGCAGATGCCCTTGTTGTATGAACCTGCCTCATTTGGATAAATGCCTAAGAGTGGAATTGCTGGGTCTAGTGGTAGATTAATTCCCATTTTCCTGAGGAATCTCCATACTGATTTCCAAAGAGGCTGTATGAGTTGGCATTCCCACCAGCAGTGGAGGAGTGTTCCTCTCTCTCCACATCCCCTCCAGCATAAATTGTCTTCGGTGTTTTTGATTCTAGCCATTCTGACAGGAGTAAGATGGTATCTCAGAGTTGTTTTGATTTGCATTTTCCTGATGGCTAAGGATGTTGAGCACTTTCTTAAATGTCTCTTGGCCATTTTAGCCTCCTCTACTGAGAATTCTCTATTTAGCTCTGTACCCCACCTTTCAAGTGGATCCTTTGGTGTTTTGGAGACTTGTTTCTTGAGTTCTTTGTAAATTTTGGAGATTAGCCCTCTGTCAGATGTAGGGTTAGTGAATATCTTTTCCAATTCTGTGGCCTGCCTTTTTGTCTTTTTGATTGTGTCCTTTGCCTTACAGAAGCTTTTTAGTTTCAGAAGGTCCCATTTGTTAATTGTTGATCTCAGTGCCTGTGCCACTGGTGTTATGTTTAGGAAGTGGTCTCCTGTACCAACTCGTTGAAGAGTATCTCCCACTTTCTCTTCTAAAAGTTTCAATGTGGCTGGATGTATGCTGAGATCTTTGATCCATTTGGACTTAAGTTTTGTACAAGGCGATAAACATGGATCTATCTGCAGTCTTCTGCATACCACTACCCAGTTATGCCAGCACCATTTGTTGAAGATGCTTTCATTTTTCCACTGTACAGTTTTAGCTTCTTTGTCAAAAATCAGGTGTTCATAGGTGTGTGGGTTAAAATTAGGGCTTTCGATTCGGTTCCATTGGTCTACCTGCCTATTTTTGTGCCAATACCAAGCTGTTTTCAGGACTATAGCTCTATAATAGAGCTTGAAGTCAGGTATGGTGATGCCTCCTGAAGTTCCTTTATTGTATAGGGATGTTTTGGCTATCCTGGGCCTTTTGTTTTTCCATATAAAGTTGATTAATGTTCTTTCCAGGTCCTTGAAGAATTGTGATGGAATTTTGATAGGGATTGCATTGAATCTATAGACTGCTTTTGGCAAGATTGCCATTTTTATTATGTTGATCCTACCAATCCAAGAGCATGGGAGATCTTTCCATTTTCTGGTATCTTCTTTGATTTCTTTCTTCAAAGACACAAAGTTCTTGATATACAGGTCTTTCCCTTCCTTGGTTAACATTATCCCCAGATATTTGATGCTGTTTTTGGCTATTGTAAAAGGTGATGTTTCTCTGATTTCTTTCTCAGTCACTTCATCATCTGTATATAATAGGGCCACTGATTTTTTTGAGTTTACCTTGTATCCTGCCACATTGCTGAAGGTATTTATCAGCTCTAGGAGTAACCTTGCGGAGTTTTTTGGGTCACTTATGTAAACTATCATATCATCTGCAAATAATGAAAGTTTGACTTCTTCTTTTCCTATTTGTATCCCCTTTATCTCCTTATGTTGTCTTATTGCTGTAGCTAGAACTTCAAGTACAATATTGAAGAGATATGGAGAGAGTGGACAGCCTTGTCTTGTTCCTGATTTTAGAGGAATTGCTTTGAGTTTCTCTCCATTTAGTTTGATGTTAGCTGTTGGTTTACTGTATATTGCTTTTATTATATTCAGGTAAGTTCCTGTTATCCTTGATCTCTCTAGGACCTTTATCATGAAGGGGTGCTGGATTTTGTCAAAGGCTTTTCAGCATCTAGTGAGATGATCATGTGGTTTTTCTTTCGCAGATTGTTAATATGGTGGATTACATTGATAGATTTTCTAATGTTGAACCATCCCTGCATTCCTGGAATGAAGCCTACTTGATCATGGTGGATGATTTTTCTGATGTGTTCTTGAATCCGGTTTGCAAGTATTTTATTGAGTATTTTTGCATCAATGTTCATGAGGGAAATTGGTCTATAGTTCTCTTTCTTAGTTGTGTCTTTGTGTGGCTTGGGTATCAAGGTAATTGTAGCCTCATAGAAAGAGTTTGGCAGTGAGCCTCCTGCTTCTATAGTGTGGAATACTTTGACAAGTATTGGAATGAGCTCTTCTTTGAATTTCTGGTAGAATTCTGCACTGAAGCCATCTGGGCCTGGGCTTTTTTTGTTTGGGAGACTTTTGATGACTGCTTCTATTTCATTAGGGGTTATAGGTCTGTTTAGATTATTTATCTGTTCTTGATTTAGTTTTGGCAAGTGATATCTATCCAGGAAATTGTCCATTTCCTTTAAATTTTCAAATTTTGTGGAGTACAGATTTTCAAAGTATGCCCTGATGATTCTCTTGATTTCCTCAGAGTCCGTTGTTATGTCCCCTTTCTCATCCCTGATTTTGTTAATTAGCATGTTCTCTCTCTGTCTTTTGGTTAGTTTGGACAGAGGTTTGTCTATTTTGTTGATTTTCTCAAAGAACCAACTCTTTGTTTCATTGATTCTTCTCAATGTTTTCCTGGTTTCTACTTGATTGATTTCAGCCCTCAATTTGATTATTTCCTGGCGTCTGCTCCTCCTGGGGGAGTTTGCTTCTTTTTGTTCTAGAACATTCAGCTGTGCTATTAATTCTCTAGTATGACTGTTCTCCAGTTTTTTCATGTGGGCACTTAGTGCTATAAACTTTCCTCTCAGCACTGCTTTCAAAGTGTCCCATAAGTTTGTGTATGTTGTGTCTTCATTCTCATTGAAATCGAGGAAGTCTTTAATTTCTTTTTTTATTTGTTCCTTTACCCAGGGATGGTGCAATTGTGCATTGTTCAATCTCCATGAGTTTGTAGGGTTTCTGCGATTTGTGTTATTGTTGAATTCTAATGTTAATGCATGGTGGTCTGATAAGATGCAGGGGGTTATTCCAATTTTTTTGTATCTGTGGAGATTTGCTATGTTTCCTATTATGTGGTCAATTTTAGAGAAGGTTCCATGTGGTGCCGAGAAGAAGGTATATCCCTTTGTATTTGGGTGGAATGTTCTATAGATGTCTGTTAAACCCAGTTGGGTCATAACTTCTATTAATTCTTTTGTTTCTTTGTTAAGTTTCTGTCTGGAGGTCCTATCTAGCGGTGAGAGCGTAGTGTTGAAGTCTCCTACTATTAGTGTGTGAGATTTTATGTGCATTTTGAGCTTTAGTAATGTTTCTTTCACGAATGTAGGTGCCTTTGTATTTGGGGCGTAGATATTTAAAATCGAGACTTCGTCTTGATGTATTTTTCCTTTGATGAATATGAAGTGCCCTTCTTCATCTCTTTTGATTGATTTTAATTTGAAGCCTAAATTGTTAGATATTAGGATTGCTACGCCCGCTTGTTTCTTGGGGCCGTTTGATTGGAAGATCTTTTCCCAGCCCTTTACTCTGAGATAACGTCTGTTTTTGGTGTTGAGATGTGTTTCTTGTATGCAGCAGAAGGAAGGGTTCTGTCTTCGTATCCATTCTGCTAGTCTGTGTCTTTTTATAGGTAAGTTGAGGCCATTGACATTGAGGGATATTAATGACCATTGATTGGTGATCCTTGTTTGCGCTTGATTTATTTTTAGTGAAGTTATTTTGTGTAGTTTCTCCTCCCTTTTTCTTTTAGTGTTTTGTAAAGTATGATTCTATATTGCCTGTGTCTTTGTGAATGTAGTTATCTTCCTTGGCTCTAGGTTTTCCTTCTAGCATTTTCTGTAGAGCTGGATTCATGGATACGTATTGTTTAAATCTGGCTTTGTCATGGAATATTTTGTTTTCTCCATCTATGGTAATTGAGAGCTTTGCTGGATATAGTAGTCTGGGCTGGCATCCTTGTTCCCTTAGCGTTTGTAGGACATCTGACCAGGATCTTCTGGCTTTCATCGTTTCCATTGAGAAGTCAGATGTAATTCGGATAGGTCTGCCTTTATATGTTACTTGGCCTTTTTATTTAGCTGCTCTTAATATTTTCTCTTTGCTCTGTAGGTTTGATGTTTTGATTATTATATGGCGAGGTGACTTCTTTTTCTGGTCAAGCCTATTTGGTGTTCTGTAAGATTCTTGTACTTTCATAGGCATATCTTTCTTTAGGTTAGGGAAATTTTCTTCTATGATTTTGTTGAATATGTTTTCTGTACCTTTAAGCTGAAGTTCTTCACCTTCTTCTATACCTATTATTCTCAGGTTTGGCTTCTTCACGGTGTCCCATATTTCCTGAATATTTTGTGTTAAGGATTTGTTGGTTTTGAGATTTTCTTTGGTTGACGATGCTATGTCCTCTAATGAGTCTTCAACACCTGAGATTCTCTCTTCTATCTCTTGTATTCTATTGGTGATGCTTGCATCTGTAATTCCAGACCGTTTACCGAGCTTTTCTATTTCCAGCATCCCTTCATTCTGTGTTTTCTTTATCGTTTCTATTTCAGCTTTCAATCCTTCAACTGTTTGAGCTGTTTCCTTAATTTTCTTGGTTGTTTTTTCTTGGTGCTCTTTAGATTCTTTGAGAGATTTGTTTATTTCTTGAATTTTTCCCCCATTTCATGGATTTTTTGTTTGTTTTTTCTTCTATTTCTTTAAGGTATTTCCTCGTTTCTTCTTTGAGGCTCTCCATCATCTTCATGAAATAATTTTTAAGGTCTGTCTCCTCTTCTTCATCTATGTAGTGCTTTTCAGGTCTTGCTGGTGTTGGATCCCTGGATTCTGGTGGGGTCGTGTTGGTGTTTCTATTGCTGAGTGATCTCTTATTCTGTCTTCTTCCCATCTCTTCTTCCAGTGGGTGCTGGTGGGGGCTTTCTGTTTCCACTGGTTTCCTTCCTTACTGCAGCTGAAGCTGAAGCTGGCCTCACTGGGGTTGGGGTCTTGGAGGGGCTGATCTCTTTCCTGAAGCTGGGCTCGCTGGGTTGTGGTCTTGGAGGGGCTGATCTCTTTCCTGTGTGGGCAGCTCTTCTGAAGCTGGGCTCGCTGGGTTGGAGTCTTGGAGGGGCTGATCTCTTTCCTGTGTGGGCGGCTCTTCTGGAAGCCGGGAGCGGCCCCGAAGATGGAGGGGGATGGGTGATGGGCGGGTGGTCCCAGCCGGTTGGGGTCTTGGAGTAACTTCTTGAAATCTAAAAATACAACACTGAGTGAGAATCTATAGCTAAGTTCTTGAAAACTAACGACACAACACAGTGTGAGATTGGCCACGTGTAACTTAAAATTTAACGACACAAGACTGTTTGAGAAACTCTATGCGTAACACCTTGAAAACTAACGATACAACACTATGTGAGAATCTACATGTGCAACTTCTTAAAAACGAACGATACAAGACTGTGTGAGTATCTATATGCGTAACTTTTTAAAAACTAACGAAATAACTCTGTGTGAGAAACTACATTAGTAACTTATGGAAAACTAACGATACAACACTGTCTGAGAATCTACACGTGTAACTTATTGAAAATTAACAATACAACACTGTGTGAGAAACTCCACATTTAACTACTTGACAACTAACGATACAAAACTGTGTGAGAAACTACATGTGTCACTACTTGAATCCTAACGATACAACACTGTCTGAGAATCTACACATGTATCATATTGAAACCTAATGATACAATACTGTGTAAGAGTCCATAAGTGCAGCTTCTTGAAATCTAATGATACAACACTGTCTTGAGAATCCACACGTGTAACTTCTTGAAAACTATCAATATAACACTGTGTGAGTATCTATATATGTAAGTTCTTGAAAACTAACTATACAACATAGTGTACGTATCTCTACATTTAACTTATAAAAATTAACTATGCAACACTGTTTGAGAAATTACATGCATAGCATCTTGAAAACTAACAATACAACCCTGTGAGAGAATCTACATGTGCAACTTCTTAAAAACAAACGAGCAACACTGTGTGGATATCTATGTATGTAACTTCTTGACAACTAAGGATAGAGCACTGTGTGAGAATCTATTTTCGTAACTTCTTGAAATCTAACGATACAAATCTGAGTGAGAATCTATATACATACGTTCTTCAAATCTAACAAACAACACTGTCTGAAAAGCTACATGTGTAACTTATTGAAAATTAAAGATACAACACCATGTATGAATCTACATGTGTAACAAATTGAAGCCTAATTATACAACACTGTGTGGGAATCTATAAGTGTCACTTCTTGAAAACTAATTATACTAAACTGTCTTGAGAATTCACACGTATAACTTCTTGAAAACTAATGATACAACACCGAGTGAGTATCTATATACGTAAGTTCTTGAAAACTAACAATAAAACACAGTGTGAGAATCTCCACGTTTATCTTATAATAATTAACGACACAACAAGCATAACATCTTGAAAACTAACAATACTACACTGGGAGAGAATCTACCTGTGCAACTTCTTAAAAAATGAACAACACTATGTACATAACTTCTTTACAACTGACGATACAGCATTGTGTGAGATTCTATATATGTAACTACTTGAAATCTAACAATACAACTCTGAGTTCTAAACTGAATGCATAACTTCTTGATAACTAACAAAATAACTCTGTGTGACTACGTTAGTAACTTCTGGAAAACTAACGATGGAACACTGTCTGACAATCTACACGTAACTTATTGAAAGTTAACGATACAACTCTCTCTGAGAATCTACACGTGTATGTTATTAAAAAGTAACGATACAACACTATGTTTGAATCTATATGCATAATTTCTTGAAAATAAAGGACTCAACACTGTCTGAGAATCTACATGTGTATCTTATTGAAAACTAACGATAAAACACTGTGTGAGAACCTATAAGCGTAACTTTTTGAAAACTAATACACAACACAGTCTTTGAATCTATACGTGTGACCTATTGAAAATTAACCCTACAACACTGTCTGAGAAACTACACGTGTAACCTACTGTAAATTAACGATACAACACTGTTTGTTTAGCTACATTGGTAACGTATTGAAAATTAATGATACAACACTGAGTGAGAAACTACATATTTAACTAATTGAAAACTAAAGAAAAGCACTGTGAGAGAATCTTACATATATCTTATTGAAAAGTAACCATACAACACTGTGTTTTAAAATATATTTGTAACTTCTTAAAAATAAAGGACACAACACTGTCTAAAAAAGTACACGGGTAATGACTTAAAAATAATGATACAACACTGTGTGAGAATCTATAAGCATAACTTATTTTAATCTAATGATACAACACTGTGTCTGAATCAATATACATAATTTCTTGAAAAATAACGATACAATACAGTGTGAGAATCTATCTATGTAACTTATTGAAACTTAACGATCCAACTCTGGGTTCTAAACTGAATGCATAACTTCTTGAAAACTAACAAAATAACTCTGTGAGAAACTACATTAGTAACTACTGGAAAACTAACAATACAGCACAGTCTGAGAACCAACACGTGTAACTATTTGAAAACTAACGATACAATTCTGTGGGAGAAATTACATGTGTAACTGCTTGAAAACTAACGAAACAACACTGTGAGAATTTACATGTGTATCTTATTGAAAAGTAATGATATAACACTGTGTTTGAATCTGTATTCGTAACTTCTTATAAATAAAGAACACAACACTGTTTGAGAATCTACACCAGTAACTCACTGAAAATTAAAGACATAACACTATGTGAGAATCTATACGTGTAACATATTGAAAAATAATTGTACAACACTGTGTGAGAATCTATAAGCGTAACTTCGTGAATAATAAAGATACAACACTGTCTTGTGAATCTACATGCGTAACTCCTTGAAAATTATCGATTCAACACTGTCTGATAATCTACACGTGGAACTTATTGAAAATTAATGATACAACACTGTGTTACAATCTACACGTGTAACTTATTGAAAGTTAACGACCCAACACTGTTAGAGAAACCACATGCATAACATCTTGAATGCTAAGGATACAGGACTGTGTGAGAATCTATTTACCTAACTTCTTTATATCTAACAATACAACTCTGAGTTCTAAACTGAATGCATATATTCTTGAAAACTAACGAAATAACTCTGTGTGAGAAATTACATTAGTAACTTCTGGAAAAATAACGATGGAACACTGTCTGAGAATCTACATGTAGAACTTGTTGAAAATTAGCGAAACAACACTGTCTGATAATCTACCAGTGTATATTATTGAAAAGTAACGATACAACACTGTGCTTGAATCTATATACGGAACTTTTGAAAATAAAAGACACAATACAGTCTGAGAATCTACACGTGTAAATTCTTGAAAACTAATTATACAACACTGTGTGAGAAATTACATGAGTAACTACTTGAAAATAAAGGAAAAACTACTTTCTGAGAAGCTATGCGTATAACTTATTGAAAATCAAAGATACAACACTGTGTGAGGATCTACAATTGTAACATATTGAAAACTAATGATACAACACTGTGTGAGAATCTATATATGTATCTTCTTTATATCTAACGATACAACTCTGAGTTCTAAACTGAATGCATAACTTCTTGAAAACTAACGAAATAACTCTGTGTGAGAAATTACATTAGTAACTTCTGGAAAAATAACGATGGAACACTGTCTGAGAATCTACATGTGTAACTTATTGAAAATTTACAATACAACACTGTGTGAAAATCTACACGTGTGACTAATTGACAAATAACCATACAACACTGTGTGAGAAAATACATGTGTAACTACATGAAACCTAACGATACAACACTGTGAGAATCTACACGTGTATCTTATTGAAGAGTAACGATACAACATTCTGTGTGAATCTATATGCTTATCTTCTTGAAAATAAAGGACACCACACTGTCTGAGAATCTACATGTGTAACTTGTTGAAAACTAACGATACAATACTGTGTGAGAAACTACATGTGTAACTACTTGAAAACTAACGAAACAACACTGTGTGAAAATTTACACGTGTATCTTATTGAAAAGTAACAATACAAAACTGTTTGAATCAATATTCGTAACTTCTTTAAAAAAAAACGGACAAGACTGAGTTCTAATCTGAATGCATGTCTTCTTGAAAACTAATGAAACAACAGTGTGTTAGAATCTATATACATAAGTTCTTTCAAACTAACGATACAATGCAGTGTGAGAATCTATCTATGTAACTTCTTGAGATGTAACAATACAACTCTGGGTTCTAAACTGAATGCATAATTTCTTGAAAACTAACGAAATAACTCTGTGAGAAACTACATTAGTGACTTCTGTAAAACTAATGAAACAGCACAGTCTGAGAATTTACACGTGTAATTATTTGAAAATTAACGATACAACACTGTGAGAGAATCTACCCATGTTACTTATTGAAAATTAAGGAAACAACAGTGTCTGAGAATCAACGTGTGTAACATATTGAAAAATAACGATACAACACTGTGTGAGAAACTACATGTGTAACTACTTGAAAACTAAAGATACAAGACTGTGTGAGAATATACACATGTATCTTTTTGAAAAGTTACGATACAACACAGAGTTTGAACTTATGTGTAATTTCTTGAAAAATAGGACACAACACTGTCTGAGAATATACACGTGTAATTTATTGAAAACTAATGATACCTCACTGTGTGAGAAACTGCACGTGTAACTACTTGACAACTAATGATACAACAATGTTTCAGAAACTACATTTGTAACTACTTTAAACTTAACGAAATACACTATCTGAGAAGATACACGTGTAACTAATTGAAAATTAACGATACAACACTGAATGAGTTACTACACGTGTATCATATTGAAAAGTAATGAAACAACCCTGTGTTTGAATCTATATGTGTAACTTCTTGAAAATAAAGGACTCACCACTTTCTGAGCATTTGCACATGTAACGTATTGAAAACTAATGATACAACACTGTGTGGGAATCTATAAGCATAATTTCTTGAAACCTATTAATCCAACACTGTCTTGAGAATCTACAGGCTTAACTTCTTGAAAACTAATGATACAACACTTTGTGAGAATCTACACGTGTAACTTATTGAAAACTACCGATACAAAGCTGCCTGCACATCTATAAGTGTAACTTATTGAAAACAAAGGAAACAACACTTTGGGGAAAACTATGTAATATCTTGCAAACAAATGTTACATCATTGTGTGAGAATCTATATTCGTAACTTAGTGAAAACTAACGATACAAATCTGAGAGAGAATCTATATAAGTTCTTGAAAACTAATGATGCCTCACTGTGTGAGAATATTTCTACATAACCTCTTGAAATAAGTTCTGGAAAACTAAGGATGCAACACTATCTGAGAATCTATACGTGTAACTTCTTGAAAACTAACAATAAAACACTGTGTGAGAAACTACATATGTAACTTCTTGAAAAGTAATGATACAACCCAGTGTGAGAAACTAACTGTGTAATTTCTTGAAAACTAACAATAAAAGATGCCTGCTCATCTATACGCATAACTTATTAAAAACATTGAAACAACACTTTTTGGGATAGTAATTGTGTAACATCTTGAAAACAAATGATAAAACATCGTGTGAGAATCTATCTATGTAACTTCGTGAAATCTAACGACACAACTACGAGTTCTAATATGAATTAATATCTCCTTGAAAATTAACAAAATAATTCTGTGTAAGAAACTATATTTGTAACTTCTGGAAAACTAACGATTCAACACTGTCTGAAAATTTGTATGTGTAACATATTGAAAACTAAAGATATAGCAGTGTGTGAGAAACTACACGTGTAACAACTTGAAAAATAACGATACAAAACAGAGAGAGAATCTCCACGTGTAACATATTAAAACTAACAACAAAACACTGTTTGAGAAACTACATGTGTAATATCTTGAAAACTAACAACACTGTTGGAGAATTTATAAGCATAACTTATTGAAACCTAACAATACAACACTGAGTGAGAATCTCTACTTGTAACTTATAAAAATTAGCAACACAACACTGAGAAACTACATGCATAACATCTTGAAAACTAACGATAAAAAACTGTGAGAGAATCTACATGTGAAACTTATTAAAAACAAACGATGAAACACTGTTGAAGTATCTAAGTGTGTAACATCTTGAAACCTAAGGAAACAGCACTGTGTGAGAATCTATCTACGTAAATTCTTGAAATCTAATGATACAACTCTGAGTTCTAAACTGAATGCATAATCTACATGTATAACATAATGAAAAATAATGATACAACACTGTGTGAAAATCTATAAGCGTAGCTTCTTGAAAATTAATGATACAACACTCTCTGATAATCTACATGTGTAACTTATTGAAAATTAACGATGAAACACTGTGAGAGAAACTACACGTGTAACTCATTGAAAATTAACCATACAACACTGTCTGAGAATCTACACATGTAACTTATTGAAAACTAACGATACAACACTGTGTGATAAACTACACGTGTAACTACTTGAAAACTAACAATACAACACTCTCTGAGAATCTACATGTGTAAATTATTGATAACAAACGATACAAAACTGTGTGAGAATCTACACGTTTAACTACTTGAAAACTAATGATACAACACTCTGTGAGATGCTACAAGTGTATCGTATGGAAAAGTATCGATACAACACTGTGTTTGAATCTATTTGCGTTATATCTTAAAAATAATCGACACAACACTACAGAGAATCTACACGTGTAACTTATTGAAAACTAACGATACAACACTGTGTGAGAATCTACATGTGTAACTACTTGAAAACAAATGACACAACACTGTGTGAGAACCTACACGTGTAACTTCTTGAGAACTAGTGATACAACACTGTGTGAGAAACAGCAGATGTAACTTCTTCAAAACTAATGATACAACACAATGTGAGAAACTACATTCGCATCCTCTTGAAATCTAACGATACAAAGCTCCCTGCACATCTATACGTGTAACTATTTGAAAACAGAGGAAACAAGACTTTGTGTGAAACTATGTTAGTAACATCATGAAAACAAACACTACAACATTGTGTGAAAATCTATTATTCGTAACATCATGAAAAATAAAGATACAACACTGTGTGAGAATTCACATGTGTAACTTATTGAAAAATATCGATACAACACTGAGTGAGAATCTATTAAGAAAAGTTCTTGAAAACTAATGTACATAACAGTGTGAGAAATTCCACATGTAACTTATAAAAATTAATGACACAACACTGTTTGAGAAACTACAATCGTAATATCTTGAAAACTAACGATAGAACACTGTGAGAGAATCTCCATGTTTAACTTATTAAAAAAATGATACAACACTGTGTGAGTACTATGTGCGTAACGTCTTGAAACCTAACGAAAGAGCACTGTGTGAAAATATATGTACGTAACTTCTTTAAATATAGCGATACAACTTTGAGTTCTAAACTGAATGCAAAACTTCTTGAAAACTAATGAAATAACTCTGTGTGAAACTATGTAAGCAAATTCTGGAAAAATAATGATAGAACACTCTCTGAGAATTTACATGTGTAACTTACTGAAAATTAACTATACAACACTATCTGAGAATCTACACGTGTAACTTATTGAAATCTAATGATACAACACTGTGTGAGAAACTACATGTGTAACTTCTTGACAACTAATGGTACAACATTGTGTGAGAAACTACAAGTGCAACTACTTGAAAACTAAGGATACAATAATGTCTGATAATCTACAAGTGTATATTATTGAAAAGTAATGAAGCAAAAATGTGTTTGAATCTATATGCATAACTACTTGAAAACAAAGGACACAACACTGTCTGAGTATCTACATGTGTAAGTATTGAAAATTAAAGATACAAAAGCAATATACAGTAAACCAACAGCTAACATCAAACTAAATCGAGAGAAACTCTAAGCAATTCCTATATAATCAGGAACAAGAGAAGGCTGTCCACTCTCTCCATATCTCTTCAATATTGTACTTGAAGTCCTAGCTACAGCAATAAGACAACAAAAGGAGATAAACAGTATACGAATAGGAAAAGAAGAAGTCAAGCTTTCACTATTTGCAGATGATATGATAGTTTACATAAGGGACCCGAAAAACTCTGCAAGGGATCTCCTAGAGCAGATAAACACCTTCAGCAAAGCGGCAGGATACAAGGTAAACTCAAAAAAATCACTGGCCCTATTATATACAGAAGATGAAGTGACTGAAAAAGAAATCAAAGGAACCTCACCCTTTAAAATAGCCATAAACAGCATCAAATATCTGGGTATAATGTTAACCAAGGAAGTGAAAGACCTGTATATCAAGAACTTTGAGTCTTTAAAGAAAGAAATCAAAGAGGATACCAGAAAATGGAAAGATCTCCCATGCTCTTGGATTGGTAGGATCAACATAATAAAATGTCAATCTTGCCAAAAGCAGTCTACAGATTCAATGCAATCCCTATCAAAATTCCGGCACAATTCTTCACAGACCTGGAAAAAACATTAATCAACTTTACATGGAAAAACAAAAGGCCCAGGGGAGCCAAAAACTACCCTATACATCAAAGGAACTTCAGGAGGCATCACCATACCTGATTTCAAGTTCTATTATAGAGCTATAGTCCTGAAAACAGCTTGGTATTGGCACAAAAATAGGCATGTAGACCAATGCAACCGAAATGAAAATCCTGATTTTAAACCACATACCTATGAATACTTGATTTTTGACAAAGTAGATAAAACTATACAATGGAAAAAAGAAAGCATTTTCAACAAATGGTGCTGGCATAACTGAGTACTGATATGCAGAAGACTGCAGATAGATCCATGTTTATCGCCTTGTACAAAACTTAAGTCCAAATGGAACAAAGATCTCAACATAAATCCAGCCACACTGAAACTTTTAGAAGAGAAAGTGGTAGATACTCTTCAACGAGTTGGTACAGGAGACAACTTCCTGAACATAACACCAGTGGCACAGACACTGAGAACTACAATTAACAAATGGGACCTCACGAAACTAAAAAGCTTCTGTAAGGCAAAGGACACAGTCAACAAGACAGAAAGGCAGTCCACAGAATGGGAAAAGGTATTCACTGACCCCACATCTGACAGAGGTCTAATCTGCAAAATTCACAAAGAACTCAAGAAGCAAGTCTCCAAATCACCAAAGGATCCAAACAAAAGGTGGGGTACAGAACTAAACAGAGAATTCTCAATAGAGGAAGCTAAAATGGCCAAGAGACACTTAAGAAAGTGCTCAACATCCTTAGCCATCAGGGAAATGCAAATCAAAACAACTCTGAGATACCATCTTACTCCTGTCAGAATGGCTAAAATCAAAAACACCGAAGACAATTTATGCTGGATAGGATGTGGAAAGAGTGGAACAATCCTCCACTGCTGGTGGGAGTGCCAACTCGTACAGCCACTTGGGAAAGCAGTATGGAGATTCCTCAGGAAAATGAGAATCAGTCTACCACAAGACACAGCAATTCCACTCTTAGGCATATATCCAAAGGATGCAAATTCATACAACAAGGGCAACTGCTCCACTATGTTCATAGCAGCATTATTTGTAATAGCCAGAACCTGGAAGCAACCTAGATTCCCCTCAACTGAAAAGTGGATAGAGAAAATGTGGTACATTTACACAATGGAGTATTACTCAGCAGAAAAAAATGTAATCTTGAAATTCTCAGGCAAATGGATAACACAGGAATAAAACCATCCTGAGTGAGGTAACCCAGTCAAAAAATGACAAACATGGTATGTACTCACTCATATATAGATTTTAATCATGGATGAGGAGATTGCCAGTCTGCAATTCCACTGACAGAGAGTCTGGGATACAGGAAAGAACCTAAAAGATATACATGGTACCAAAGAGAAAAGAAATGAGGCAAGATCCTCTGATCAGATGGGGAACATGGCGATGCTTTGGGGGGAGGGGCCCTGGGAAATAGAGAGGCAGAGATGTGGAAGCAAGAGTAGGATGTGGACGAACAGGAAGGTCGACTGTGGGGGTAGAATAGGGGGAAGAGAGTACTAAATAGAAAATTTTCAATAGAGGATTCTAAAATTCCTGAGAGGTACTTGAGAAAGTGCTCAACATCCTTAGCCATCCAGGAAATGCAAATCAAATCAACTCTGAGATACCATCTCACTCCTGTCAGAATGGCTAAAATAAAAAACACCAATGACAATTATGCTGGATAGGATATGGTGAAAGGGGGGCACTCTTCTGTTGCTGGTGGGAGTGCCAACTGGTTCAGCCACTTTGGAAATCAGTATGGACATTCCTCAGAAAAATGGGAATAAACTGACCAAAAGACCAGCAACTCCACTCTTAGGCATATACCCAAAAGATGCCCATTCATACAACAAAGATGTCTGTTACACTATGTTCATAGCAGCTTTATTTGTAATAGCCAGAACTTGGAAGCAACCTAGATGTCCCTCACCCGAAGAGTGGATAGAGAAAATGTGGTACATCTACACAATGGAGTACTATTCAGCAGAAAAAAACAATGGTATCCTGAGATTTGCAGGCAAATGGATGACACTAGAAGAAACCATCCTGAGTGAGGTTACCCAGTCACACAAAGAGAAACATGGCATGCACTCTCTCATATTTGGATTTTAGACATAGATCTCTGGAGTGCCAGCCTAAAATCCCATTGCCAGAGAGTCTGGGAAACAGAAACTTCATTTAGTGGCTGATCGAAGACGAGGCAGACTCCCTCTTTTAAGTACTGAGCTGAACTTAAGAAAGCCAGTAACAGAGAGGGAAAATTAATGATACAATACTGTGTGTGAATCTACACGTGTAACTTCTTCAAAAGTAGCCTTATAACCTTGTGTGAGAAACTATATGTGTAACTTCTAGAAAAGTTATGATATAACACTGTGTTTGAATCGATATGTGTATCTACTTGAAAATAAAGGACTCAACACTCTCTGATAATCCACATTTGTACCGTATTGAAAATTAATGATACAACATTGTGTGAGTATCTACATGTGTGACACCTTGAAAACTAGCAATACAACACTGGATGAGAAATTATATGTGTAACTTCTTGAAACCTAATGATACAACACAGTGTGCGAAACTACATTAGTAACTTCTTGAAAACTAATGATACAATGCTGCCTGCACATCTATACGCGTAACTTATTGAAAACAAGGAAACGATACTTTCTGGGTAAATACGTGAGTAACATCTTGAAAACAAACGATACAACACTGTGTGAGAATCCACACGTGTAACTTACTGAAAAGTAATGATACAACACTGTGTGAGAAAGACATGTGTAACTACTTGAAAACTAACCTTAAAACACTGTCTGATAATCTACACGTTTAACTTATTGAAAATTAAAGATACAACACTTTGTGAGAATCTACATGTGTAACCTATTGAAAACTAATGATACAACGCTGTGTGAGTATCTATGAGTGAGACTTCTTGAAAGTTAAGCATACAACACTGTCTTGAGAATATATACATGTAACTTCTTGAAAACTAACGACACAACCCTGAGAATCTATAACCGTAACTTTATGAAAACTAATGATACAACACTGTCTGAGAACCTACACGTGTATCTTATTTAAAAGTAACCATAAAACATTGTGTCTGAATCTATATGCATAACTTCTTTAAATAAAGGGCTCAACCCTGTCTGAAAATCTACAGGTGAAATTATTGAAAATTAAAGATGAAACACTATGTGTGAATCTACATGCGTAACTTATTGAAAATTAACCATACACCACTGTCAGAGAATATACACCTGTAACTTATTGAAAACTGACAATACAACACTGTGAGAAACTACATGTGTAACTACTTGAAAACGTTCTGAGAATCTATACATGTATCTTTTTGAAAAGTAACGACACAAAATTGTGTTTGAATCTATATGCTTAATTTCTGGAAAATAAAACCGTCAGTACAACACTGTTTGAGGAACTACATGGGTAACTTCTTGAAAAGTAACGATACAAGGCTGTGTGATATTCTACATGTGCATCTTATTGAAAACTAGCGATACAACTCTCTGTGAAATTCAAAACGTGTCCCTTATTGTAAACTAGCAATATAAGCTTTAAGAGAATCTGAAAGTGTAACTTATTGAAAACTAAATGTACAACACTGTGTAAGTATCGACACTTGTGACTGATTGAAAACTAAAGATACAACTCTGTGAGGTAATCTATACCTGTAAATTATTGCAAACTAACAATACAATAGTGTGTGAGATTCTACAGGTACAACTCATTGCCAAGTAACCAAACAATGCTGTGTGATAATCTACAAGTATAAATTATGGAAAACTAACAATTCAGTGCTGTGTGAGATTCAACATGTGTACGTTATTGAAAACTAACGATTCAACGTGGTGTCAGAATATATAGGCATAATTTATTGAAAATTAACAATACAACTCTGAGAATCTACCCGTTTAATATCTTGGACAATATTGACACAACACTGTGTGAGATACTACATGGGTAATTTCTTCTTTCTTTTTTTCAAAATATTTTTTTTAATTTTCCAGTTTAAATTTAGATAAGAAACGAGGTTGCTTCACAAGTCAGTTCCAGGTCCCTCTCCCATTCCCTCCCCTCCTCCTGTACCCTCCCCCAACCCCCCCCCCGTTATCCCCTCATTTCCCCAGGGAGGGTGAGGCCCTCCATGGGGGTGTGCATAGTCTGTCATTTCATATAGGGCAGGGCCTAGACCCTTCCCCAAGAGTTCAGGGTGAGAGTGCACCTCACATTGTTCTATGGGAGTCCAAAGTCCGTGTATATACTTGGGATGGGTACTGATCTGCTGCCCAAGGCTCAATAGATTCCCTAGGCCTCTTCACTGACACCCAGATTCAGGAGGTCTTGATCAGTCCCATGCTGCATTCCCAGGCTGATGCCTGGGATTCAAGATTTAAACTTTGTCTGGTCAGCTGTTTCTGGGGGTTAAACCAGCCCAGTCTTAATCCCTTTGATCATCAGTCCTCCCTCTCTGTTACTGGCTTTCTTGAGTTCAGCTCAGCACAAGGGAGTCTGCCTCTTCTTCGATCAGCCACTAAATGAAGTTTCTGTTTCCCAGACTCTCTGGCCATAGGATTGTAGGCTGGCACTCCCCAGATCTAGGTCTAAAATCCATATATGAGATAGTACATGCCATATTTCTCTTTGTGTGACTGGGTTACCTCACTCAGGATGGTTTCTTCTAGTGTCATCCATTTGCTTGCGAATCTCATGGTTCCATTGTTTTTTCTGCTCAATAGTACTCCATTTTGTAGATGTACCACATTTTCTCTATCCACTCTTCGGGTGAGGGACATCTAGATACAAAGATGTGTGAGAATCTACACGTGTACCTTATTGAAAAATAAAGAAAAAACTGCTGTGTGAAATTCTACACGTGTTCCATATTGAAAACAAACAATGCAAAGCTGTGAGAATCTACAAGTGTAACTCATTGAAATATAACTATACAATGCTGTTTGAGAATCAACAAGCGTAACTTCTTGGAAAATATCGATACAACACTGTCTGAGAACCTACATGCGTAATTTCTTGAATACAAACGAAACAAAACTGTGTGAGAACTTATAAGTGTAACTACTTGAAAACTAGCATACAACACTGTGTGAGAAACTACATGCGTAGCTTCTTGAAAATTAACGATAAGAACCTGTGTGAAATTCTACACGTGTACCTTATTGAAAACTAACGACACATCTCTGTGTGAGAATCTACTAGTGTTACTTATTGAAAACTAAAGATACAACATTGTGTGAGTATCTACACGTGTAACTTATTGAAAACTAGCGTTACAACACAGTTTAAGAATCTACCAGTATAACTTCTTGGAATCTATCGACACAACACTGTGTGAGAAACTACATGGGTAATTTCTTAAAAACTAACAATGCTACCCTGTGTAAGAATCCACACTTGTAACTTATGGAAACTAATGATGTACTACTTTGTGAGAATCTGTAAGCGTTATTTCTTGAAAAGTAACGATACAACACTGTGTGTGAAACTGCACTTGTACCTTATTGATAAGTAATGATACAGTACTGTGTGAGAATCTATAAAGGTAAGTACTTGAAAACTAGCGATACAACACTGTGTGAGAAACTAAATGCCTAACGTCTTGAAAACTAACGATATAACACTTTTTGATATTCTGCCCGTGTATCATATTGAAAAATAATGCTACAACACTGTGTGAGAGTCTACACGTATATCTTATTGAAAACTGATGACACAATGCTGTGTGAGAATCTACACGTGCACCTTATTGAAAATTAATGATAGAATTCTTTGTGAGAAGCTCTAAGCATAACTTCTTGAAAACTAACGATACAACACTGTGTGACAAACTACACATCTAAATTCTTGAAAACTAACAATACAACACTGTGTGAGACTACAATTGTAAATTATGGAAAACTAACGAAGTAACACTGTGTGAGAATCTACACATATAACTTCTTCAAAACTAGCCTTATAACATTTTGTGAGAAACTATATGTGTACCTTATTGGAAACTATCGATACAATGCTGTGTGAGATTCTACACGTGTACCAATTAAAAAATAAGGATTCAACGTTGTGTGAGATTCTACATGTTTACATTATTGAAAAATAATGATACAACAGTGTGTGAGATTCTACACGTGAACCTTATTGAAAACAATCGATACAAATCAGTGTGAGAATCCACAGGTGTAACTTACTGAAAACTAACGATACAACGCTGTTTAAAAGTCTACACTTGTACCTTATTAAAACGTAACGATACAACACAGTTTGAGGATCGACCCATGTAACTTCTTGGAAAATATCGATACAAAACTATGTAAGAAGCTACATGCATAATTTCTTGGATACTATCAATACAACACTGTGTGGGAAACTACATGTGAAAATTCTTGAAAACTAACATACAACGATGTGTGAGATTCTACACATGTACCTTATTGAAAACTAATGATACAAAACTGTGTGAGAATCTATAAGTGTAACTACTTGAAAACTAGCGATACAACACTGTGTGAGAACCTACAGGCATAGCTTCTTGAAAGCTAAAGTTACAAAGCTGTGTGATATTCTACACATGTACCTTATTGAAAACTAATGACACAACTCTGTGTGAGAATTTATAGGTGTAACATATTGAAAACTAATGATACAACTCTGTTTGAGAATCTACACGTGTACCTTTTTGAAAACTAACGATACAACATAGTTTGAGAATCTACCATGTAACAGCTTGGAAAATATTGGTACAACACTGTGTGAGAAACTACAACATTAGGGTTAGCGTTAGGTTTGGGGTTAATATTATGGTTAGGATTAGGTTTAGGTTAGGGTTAGAGTTAGAGTTAGGGTTAGAGTTAGAGGTTAGTGTTAAGGTTAAAGTTAGGCCTAGGATTAGGGTTAGGTTTAGGGTTACGATTAGGGTTAGGATTAGAAATAGGGCTAGGGTAGTGTTAGGGTTAGGGATAGGGTTTTGGTTAGGTTTAGGGTTAGGTTTAGCTTGAAGGTTAGGTTTAGGGTTAGTGTTAGGCTTAAAGTTAGTGTTAGTGTTAGGGTTAGGGTTAGGGTTAGGATTAGGGTTAGGTTTAGGGATTGGAATACGGTTAGGGTTAGGGGTTAGAGTTTAGGGTTAGAGTTAGGATTAGGGTTACGATTAGGGTTAGATTTAGGGATAAGTTTAGGGTTAGGGTTAGGGTTACTATTAGGGTTATCATTAGCGTTAGTGTTAGGGTTAAGGTTTAGGTTAGGGTTAGGTTTAGGTTAGGATTATCATTAGCATTAGTGTTAGGGTTATGTTTAGGGTTAGGTGAGGGTTACAGTTAGGGTAAGGTTAACTTTAGGGTTAGGGTTAGGCTTAGGGTTAGAGTTAGGGATATGGTTAGGGTTATCGTTAGTGTTAGGATTAAGGTGTAACTTCTTGGAAACTATCGACACAACACTGTGTGAGAAACTACATGTGTAATTTCTTGAAAACTAACGATACAACACTGTGTGAGCATCAACAGGTGTAACTTATTGAAAACTAAAGATACAACACTGCGTAAGTATCTACAGGTGTGACTTATTGGAAACTAATGATACAACAGAGTTTAAGAATCTACCCGTGTAACTTCTTGGAAACTATTGACACAACACTATGTGAGAATCAACGTGCGTAATTTCTTGAAAACTAATGATACAACACAGTGTGAGAATCTACATGTGTAACTTCTTAGAAACTAACTACTAGGAATCTATCGATACAACTCTGTGTGAGAAACTACATGTGCAATTTCTTGAAAACTAATGATACAACGCTGTCTGAGAATCTACACGTGTAATTTATTGAAAACTAATAATACAACACTGTGTGAGAATCTATAAGCATAAGTTCTTTAAAACTTACGATACAACACTGTGTGAGAAACTACACATCTATTCTTGAAAACCAGCAATACAACACTGTCTAAGAATCTACATACGTAACTTCTTGAAATCTAACGATACAACACTGTTTGAAATTCTACATTGGTAACTTCTTGAAAACTAACTATATAACACTCTATGACAAGCTTCATGTGTACCTCCTTGAAAAGTAACGATTCAACACTTTGTGAGAATCTATATGCCTAACATATTGATAACTAACCGTACAAAAATATTTTCAAAATTCCATGTGTAACCACTGGAAACCTGACGGTGAGTTTTATTGTTAGGGTTAATGTTAGCGTTAGCATTATGTAAGGGGTATGTCTATGGTTAGTGTTAGGGTTATGGTTAGGGTTAAGGTTATGGTTAGGATTAGGGTTAGTTTTATGGATAGGGTTAGGGTAGGATTAGAGTTAGGGTTAACGTTAGGGTTAGGACTCAGGATAGGTTTAGGGATTAGGGTTAGCGTTATAATTAGGGTTAGGATAAGGGATAGAGGGTTAGTGTTGGGGTTAGGGGTTAGAGTTAGGGTTAAGGTCATGCTTAGTGTTAGAGTTAGGATTAGGATTACGTTAGAGTAACTTGTAGAGCTAGGTTTAGTGTTAGGGATAGGATTAGGCCTAGGGTTAGCTTTAGGGTTATGGTTAGGCTTAGAGAAATGTTTAGTTATAGGTTTAGGGTTAGGGTTAGATGGTTAGGGTTAGGTTTAGGTTAGGGTTACAGTAAGGGTTAGTGTTTTTGTTAGGGTTAGAAGTTAGTTTTATGGTTAGGTTAAGGCTAGGGTTAGGGTTAGGGTTATGGTTAGGGTTAGATGGTTAGGGTTAGGTTTAGGTTAGGGTTAGAGTAAGGGTTAGGTTTAAGGTTAGGGTTAGAAGTTAGTGTTAGGGATAGGTTAGGGCTAGCGTTAGGGTTAGTGTTATGGTTAGGGTTAGGTTTAGGGTTAAGATTAATATTAGGTTTGGAGATAGGTTTAGGGTAGGGTTAGGGTTAGGCATAGGGTGAGGGTTAGGGATAGGGTTAGAATTAGGGATAGGCTTCGGGTTAGGGTTCAGGTTAGGGTTAGGCTTAGGGCTTAGGACTAGGGTTAGCTTTAGGATTATTGTTAGTGTTAGGCTAGGTTATTGTTTATGATTAGGTTAAGGTTACAGTTAGGGTTAGGGTTAGCATTCGGGTTAGGGTTAGGCTAATGTTTATATTAAGTGTTAGGATTTGTGTTAGGTTTAGGATTAGGGTTAGGTTTAGGGATACAGTTAGGGTTAGGTTTGGGGTTAGGGTTAGCATTAGGGATAGGTTTTGGTTTAGAGGATAGTGTTAGGTTTAAAGTTAGGGTTTGGGTTAGGTTTAGATTTAGGGTTAGATTAAGTTTAGGATTAGCAATAGGCTTAGGGTAATATTAGGGTTAGGGATAGGATTATGGTTAGGGTTAGGATCCCTGTTGTGTTAGGGGTTAGGATTAGGGTTAGGTTTAGGCATAAGTTTAGGTTTTGGGTTAGGGTTAGGCTTAAAGTTAGGGTTAGGGTTAGGATTAGGATTAGGGTTATGTTTAGGGATAGGTTTAGGGTTAGGGTTAGGATTAGGGGTTAGAGGTCAGTGTTAGGATTACAGATAGGTTTAGGAATAGGTTTAGGGTTAGGGTTAGGGTTAGCTTTGGTTTAGGGTTATGGTTAGGGTTGGGGTTAGGTTTAGGGTTAGGGTTTGAGTTAGGTTTAGGGTTATGGTTATGTTTAGGGATAGGGTAAGGGTTGTTTTAGGGTTAGGTTTGGGTTAGGGTTAGAGCTAGGGTTAGGGCTAAGTTTAGGGTAGTGTTAAATTTAGGGTTATGCTTAGGTTTGGGTTTAGGTTTAGGACTGTTGTTAGGTTTTTGGTTAGGTTTAGGGTTAGGAAGACACTTATTGAAAACTAACGATACAAAACTGTGTAAGTATCTTCACGTGTAACTTAATGACAACTAAAGATATAACGCTTTGCGAGAATCTACACGTGCAACTAATGAAAACTAAGGATACAATAGTGTGTGAAATTATACACATGTACCTCATTTTAAAGTAAACACACAACACTGTGTGAGAATACACAGATGTAACTTATTGAAAACTAACATTCCAATGCTCTGTGAGATTCTACACGTTTACCTTACTGAAAACAAACGATACAAAGCTGTGTGAGAATCTACAGGTATAACTTACTGAGAACTAACAATAGGACGCTGTGTGAAAATCTACAGGTGTACCTTATTGAAAAGTAATGATACAACACATTTTTAGAATCTACCCGTGTAACTGCTTGGAAACTATTGACACAACACTGTGTCAGAATCTACATGCATAATTTCTTGAAAACTAAAGAGACAACACTGTGTGAGAAACTACAGGGGTAACTTGAAACCTAACGATACAACACTGTCTGAGAATCTACCCGTGTATCTTATTAGAAAGTAAAGATACAACACTTATTTGAATCTATATGCACAACTTCTCGAAAATAAATGGCACACACAACACTGTCTGAGAATCTACACATGTAACTTAATGAAAACTAATGATACAATACTGTGTGAGAATCTACAGGCATAACTACCTGAAAACTAGCGATACAACACTTTCAGAATCTATACATGTTAATTATTGAAAAATAAGAACACAACATTGTGTGCAATTCTACACGTGTAACTTAATGAAAACTAACGATACAACGCTGTGTGAGAATCCACAGGTTTAACTTACTGAAAACTAAAAATACAAAACTGCATAAGTATTTACACGTGTAACTTAATGGATACAACACAGTGTGAGAATCTACACTTGTACCTTATTGGAAACTATCGATACAACACTGTGTGAGGAAACTAAATGCGTAATTTCTTGAAACTAATGATACTACACAGTGTGAGAATCTACACTTGTAACTTCTTGAAAACTACGGACACAACACTGTGTGAGAAACTACATCTGTAACTTCTTGAAAACTAATGATACAACACTTTGTGAGTATCTAAACGTATGACTTATTGAAAACTAATGATACAATACTGTGTCAGAATCTATAAGTGTAACTACTTGAAACTTAGAGATACCACACTGTGTGAGAAACTTCATGCATAGCTTCTTGAAAACTAATGCTACAACACTCTGTGAGATTCTACATGTATACCGTATTGAAAACTAACGACACTACTCTGTGTGAGAAGCTACAGGTATACCTTATTGAAAACTAACGATACAAGACAGTTTAAGAATCTACCAGTGTAAGGTCTTGGAAACTATTGACACAACACTGTGTGAGAATCTACATGTGTAATTTCTTGAAAACTAACGATGCAACACTGTGGGAGGATATACACGTGTAACTTCTTGTAAAATATCAATACAACACAGTGTGAGAATCTACACCTGTAACTTCTTGGAAACTATCGATACTACTCTGTGTGAGAAACTTCATGCATAATTTCTTGAAAACTAACGATACAGCACTGTGTGAGAATCTACACATGTAAGTTATTGAAAACTAACAATATAACACTGTGTGGGAAACTGTAAGCAAACCTTCTATCTATGTAACTTCTTGAAATTTAACGATAAAACTCTGAGTTCTAAACTGAATGCATAAATTCTTGAAAACTAACAAAATAACTCTGTGAGAGTAACTACCTTCGTAACTTCGGGCAAACTAACGATACAACACTGTCTGAGAATCTACACGTGTAACTTATTGAAAACTAAGGATACAACACAGTTTAAGAATCTAACCAAGTAATTTCCTGGAAACGATCGACACAACACTGTGTGAGGATCTACACGTGAAACTTCTTGGAAACTATCGATACAACTCAGTGTGAGAAGCTACACCTGTAACTCCTTGGAAACTATCGATACAACTCTGTGTGAGAAACTACATGCATAATTTCTTGAAAACTAAAGATACAAAACTGTGTGAGAATATATAAGTGTAACTACTTAACAACTAGCAATACCACACTATGTGAGAAACTTCATGCTTAGCTTCTTGAAATCTAAGGATACAACCCTGTGTGAGATTTTACACGTGTACCTTATTGAAAGCTGATGACACAAATCTGTGTATGAATCTACAGGTGTAACTTATTGAAAACTAAACAAACAACACTGTGTAATTATCTACAGGTGTAACTTTTTGAAAACTAATGATACAACACCGTTTAAGAATCTACCCGTGTAACTTCTTGAAAACTATCGATACAACTCTGTGTGAGAAACTACAAGCATAATTTCTTGGAAACTAACATACAACGCTGTGTGAGATTCTACACATGTACCTTATTGAAAACTAATGATACAATGCTGTGTGAGATTCTACATGTGTACCTTATTGAAAACTAACGAAACAATGCTGTGTGAGAATCTACAAGTGTAACTTATTGAAAACTAACGATCCAACACTGTGTGAGATTCTGAACGTGTAACTTATTGAAAACTAGTCATAAAACGCTGTGTGAGGATCTACCCATTTCTCTCATTGAAAACTAACTATACAATGCTGTGTGAGAATCTACAGGTGTAACTTACTGAAAACCAATTACCCTAAACTGTGTGAGAATCTGCAAGAGTAAGTTATTGAAAAATAACGACAAAACTCTGTGTGGATTCTACACATATAACTTATTGAATATTAAGGCTACAACGCTGTGTGATAATCTACACGTGTAACATATTGAAAACTAATGATAGAACACTGTGTGAGATTCTACACGTGTACCTTATTGATAACTGACTCTCTGTGTGTGGATTTACATGTTTAACTTATTGAAAACTAAAGATACAAAACTGTGTAAGTATCTACACGTGTAGCTTGTTGAAAACTAATGATACAATACAGTTTAAATATCTACCAGTGTAACTCCTTGGAAACTATCGACACAGCATTATGTGAGAAACTACATGTGTAATTTCTTGAAACCTAACGATACAACACTGTGTGAGAATCTACACGTGTAACTTATTGAAAACTAAAGATAAAATACTTTGGGAGAATCTGTAAACTTAACTTCTTGACAACTAACGATACAATACTCTCTGAGAAACTACATGAGTAAGACATTGAAAAGTAACCATACAACACTGTGTGAGAAACTACATGTCTCCCTTCTTGATAACTAATGATACAACACTGTGTGAGAAACTTCACGTGTATCTTTTGAAAAGTAATGATACAACCCTCTGTTTAAAACTATTTGCTTACCTACTTGAAAATACACATCTCAGCACTGTCTGACAATCTACACGTGTAACTCCTTGAAAACAAATGAAACAACACTGTCTGGGAATCTATACGTGTAACTTATTGAAAATTAACAATACAAAACTTTTTGAGAAACTACACTTGTATCTTATTGAAAAGTAATGATAAAAACCCGTGTTTGAATCTTTATGTGTAACATCTTGAAAATAAAGTACTCAACACTGTCTGAGGATCTACATGTGTAACTACTTGAAAACTAACTATGCAAACTGTGTGAACATCTACACGCCTAACTTCTTGAGATCTAACGATACAACACTATGTGAGAATCTGTAAGTGTATCTTCTTGAAAACGATCGATACAACACTGCCTGAGAATCTATACGTGTACCTTATTGAAAATAATTGATACTATACTGTGTGAGTATCTACATGTGCAATTTATTGAAAATTAATGATACAGCACTGTCTGAGAATCTACACGAATAAATTATTGAAAACAGAAGATACAACACTATGTGAAAATCTACAAGTGTAACGTATTTAAAACTAATAATACAACACTGTGTGAGAGTCTACAAATGTAACTTCTTGAATACTAATGATACAACACTGTCTTCAGAATCAAAACATGTAATACCTTGAAACTAACAATACAACAATGACTGAGAATCTACACGTTTACGTTATTTAAAATTAACGACACAACACTGTGTGAGGAACTATATGTGTAACTCATGGAAAAATAACAAAATAACACTGTCTAAGAATCTACACCTTTGTCTTATTAAATTAATGATACAAAACTGTGTTTGAATCTATATGTGTAACTTCTTTAAAAAAGGACACAACACTGAATGACAATCTACACGTGTAACATTTTGAAAACTAGTGATACAACACTGTGTGAGAATCTATTAGCATAACTTCAAGAAATCTAAATATACAACACTGTGTTCTAAACAAATGCATGACTTCTTGAAATCTAACAATACCACACGGTTTGAGAACCTATATACCTAAGTTCTTGAAAACTAGTGATAAAACACAGAGTGAGAATATACCTAGGTTACTTCTTGATATCTAACGATTCAACTCTGGATTCTAAACTGAAAGCATAACTTCTTGAAAACTAACGCAATAACTCTGTGAGAAAGTACATTAGTAAATTCTGGAAAACTAACGATACAACATTGTATGAGAATCTACACGTGTACCTTATTGAAAATTAACGATACAACATTGTGTGAGAATCTACACGTGTAACATATTGAATATGAACGATACAACACTTTGTGAGAATTACACGCGTAACTTATTGAAAACTAAGGATACAGAACTGTGTCAGAACTACATGTGTAACTACTTGAAAAATAACGATACAAAAGTGTCTGAGAATCTACACCTGTATCTTATTGCAAATAAAAGATGCAACACTGGGTTTGAATCTGTAAGTGTAACTTCTTGAAAATAAAGGACGCAACACTGTCTGAGAATCTACATGTTCAAAGTATTGAAAACTATTGATACAACACTGTGTAAGAATCTATAAGCGTAACTTCTTGAAACCTAAGGATACAACCCACAGTTCTAAACTGAATGCATAACTTCTTGAAAACTAACTATACAACACTGTGTGAGAATCTATCTATGTAAGTTATTGAAAACTAACGATGCAGCACATTGTGAGAAACTATCTTTTTTTAAATTTTAAATAGCTTGTTTTACATGTCAATCCCAGTTCCCTCTCCCTCCCCTCGTCCCGAAATCTCCTTCCACCCCACCCTCCCACACTATTGCCAAATGCTTCCACATAGGGGATATCTAGAGTCTGTCATTTTACTCTGTGTAGGGTCGAGGCAGTCCCTTAAGAGTCCAGGCTTTGAGAGCATCCCTCTTTGTGCTGTAGGCACACGAAGACTGTTTGTATACCAGGGATAGACAATGATCCACAGCTCAGGGCCCCATAGGTTGCCCAGGCCATCTCGTGACACTCACATTTGGGGGGGTCCAGATCAGTCCCATGCTGGCCTCCCCACTGTCGGTCTGGGGTCCAAGAGATCTCCCATGTTCAGATCAGGTGTCTCTGTTCGTTTTGCCAGCCCATTCTTTGCCAATTTGCTCATCACTTCTCTCTCTCTGTCACTGGGTTCCTTGGGTTCAGTTCAGTGATTAATTGTGTGTTTGCCTCTGCTTCCATCAGTCACAGGATGAAGGCTCCCGGATGGTTATAGACATCAAGTTCATTATCAGGAATGGGCATTCGAGGTGGTCTCTCCACTATTGCTTAGCTTGCCAATTGGTGTTATCCCTTTAGATCACTAGAGGTCACTCTGGTGCCTGATCTGTCTTCGATCCTATGATTCCCTCTTCCCCCTATTCTGTCCCTACCCCCTCAACTTCCTTTTCCCCCATGACCAACTCTCTTCCACTTCACCCCCTCTCTTCTTCCCAGGTCCCACTCCCCCCCACCCCTCGCCGTGTTCCCCATCCATTCAGAGGATCTTGTCTCAATCCTCTTCTTTTGGGTACTATGCATATATGCATATCTTTTAGTTTCTTTCCTGTTTTCCAGACTCTCTATCAGTGGAAGTGCAGACTGGCACTATCCTGATCCATGTCTAAAATCCATATATGAGTGAGTACATACCATGTTTGTCTTTTTGCGACTGGGTTACCTCACTCAGGATGGTTTCTTCCAGTGCAATCCATTTCCTTGCGGATTTCAAGATTCCATTGTTTTTTCTGCTGAGTAATACTCCATTGTGTAAATGTACCACATTTTCTCTATCCACTCTTCAGTTGAGGGGCATCTAGGTTGCTTCCAGGTTCTGGCTATTACAATAATGCTGCTATGAACATAGTGGAGCAGATGCCCTTGTTGTATGAACTTGCCTCATTTGGATATATGCCTAAGACTGGAATTGCTGGGTCTAGTGGTAGATTAATTCCCATTTTCCTGAGGAATCTGCATACTGATTTCCAAAGAGGCTGTATGGGTCGGCACTCCCACCAGCAGTGGAGGAGTGTTCCTCTCTCTCCACATCCTCTCCAGCATAAATTGTCTACGTAACTTCTTGAAATCTAAGGATACAACTCTAGGTTGTAAATTGAATGCATAACTTCTTGAAAACTAATGAAATATGCATGTGAGAAACTACAGTAGTTACTTCTGGAAAACAAACGATACAACAATGTCTGAGAATCTACACGTGTAACTTATTGAAAATTAAGACACAACACTGTGTGAGAATCTACATGGGTAATGTATTGAAAACTAATGATAACACTGTCTTGAGAATCTACATGTGTAACTTCTTGAAAACTAAGGATACAACTCTGTGTGAGAATCTATAAGCGTAACTTCTTGAAAGCTAACGAAACAACACTCTGAGTATCTACACTTATATCTTATTGAAAAATATCGATACAACACTGTTTTTGATTCTATATGTGCAACTTCTTATCAATAAAGACACAACACTGTCTGAGAATCTACACGTGTAACTTATTGAAAATTAAAATGCAAGATTATGTAAGAATCTACAAGTGTAATGTATTGAAAACTAATGATGCAATACTGGGTGATAATCTACACATGTAACCTATTGACAATTAACAAAACAAAACTGTCTGAGAATCTATAAGTGTTACTTATCGAAAACTAACGTTGCAACACTGTGTGAGGAACTACATGTGTAACTTCTTGTAAAGTAATGAAACAATAGTTTCTGAGAATCTACACGTGTATCTTATTGAAAAGTAATGATACACCACTGTGTTTGAATCTATATGCATAATTTCTTAAAAATAAAGGACACAACACTGTCTGAGGATTTACATGTGTAACATCTTGAAAACTAAGGATATGACACTGTGAGAAGCTCCATTTGTAACATCTTAAAAACAAATGATAAAACTCTGTGTGAGTATCTATGTGAGCAACTTATTGAAAAGTAACGATACAGCACTGTGTGAGAATATATCGAAGTAACTACTTGAAATCTAACTATACATCTCTGAATTCTAAACTGAATGCATAACTTCTTCAAAATTAACGAAATAACTCTATGTGAGAAATTACAATAGTAACTTCTGGAAAACTAATTATTCATCACTCTCTGAGAACCTACACGTGTAACTTATTGAAAATTTACGATACAACACTGTGTGAGAATCTACAGGTGTAACTTATTGAAAAGAAACCATACATCAATGTGTGAGAAAGTACATGCTTAACTTCTTGAACACTAACGATACAACACTGTGTGAGAATCTACACGTGTAACTTATTGAAAACTGACAATTCAACCCTGTGTGAAAATCTTCAACGGTAACTTCTTGAATACACATGATACAACACTGTGTGAGAAACTAAGGGTGTAACTTCTTGACAACTAACGATACAACTCTGTGAGAATCTATATTCGTAACTTATTGAATACTAACAATACAACACTGTGTGATAATCTACAAGTGTAACTTCTTGAAAACAAACAATACAACACTGAATGAGAAACTACTTGTTTAACTTCTTGAAAGTTAATGATAAAACACTGTGTGAGAATATATATTTGTAACTTGTTGAAAACTAACAATATAAAACTGACCTCGAAACTACACCCATAACTAAATGAAAAGTAATGAAATAAATCTGTGTGCGAAACTACAATTGTAACTTCTTAAAACTAACGATACAACACTGTGTGAGAATCTACACACATAACTTCTGGAATAATACCGAAATAACTCTGTGTGAGAAACTACATTAGTAACTTCTTGAAAAGTAACAATATAACACTGTGTGAGAATCTACAAGTGTGTCTTGTTGAAAACTAACATAAACACTGTGTGAGAATCTACATGTGTAAATTATTGAAACCTAACGATACAGCACATTCCTAAGTTCTTGGTGTGAGAATCTACATGTGTAACTTCTTAGAAACTAACAATACAACTCTGTGTGAGGATCTATATGTGTAACTTCTTGAAGACTAACGATACAACACTGAGTTTGAAACTACACAAATAAGTTGTGGAAAACTAACAAAATGAGTCTGTATTAGAAATTACATTAGTAACTTATTGAAAACTCATGATACAACTCAGTGTGAGAATCTATATGTGTAAATTCTTGAAAATTAATCTTACAACACTGAGTTCTAAACTACATTAATAATTTCTTGAAAACAAATGCAATGACACTGTGTGAGAAACTACATTAGTAACTTCTTGAAAACTAATGATATAACACTGTGAGATAATCTACACGTGTATCATATTGAAAAATAAACGATACAACACAGTGTGAGAATCTACACATGTAACTTCTTGAAAATTAACGATACAAAACTCTGTGAGAATTTATAAACATAACTTCTTGAAAATTAACGGTACAACACTGTGTTATAATCTACATCTGTAACTTCTTGAAAAAAACTATATAAAACTCTCTGAGAAACTTCATGTGTAATTACATGGAAAGTAAAGACACAACACTGTGTGAGAAACTATATGTGTAATTTATTGAAACGTAACTGTACATAATTCTATTCAAAATTCAATGCAAAACGACTTGAAACCTTACTGGTAGTTTTAGGGTTAGGGCTAGTGTTAGGCTTAGGTTTAGGGGTAGGGTGAGTTTTAGGGTAGGGTTAGAGTTATGGTTTCTGATTAGGATTAAGTTTAGAGTTTGTTTAGATTTAGGGATAGGGTTTGGGTTAGGGTTAGGTTTAGGGTTACGGTTTGGGTTTGGGTTAGGGGTAGGGTTAGGATTACGGTTCGTGTTAGGGTTAGGGTTAGGTGTAGAATTAGGGTTACTTTTAGGGTTAGGGTTAGGGTTGAGAACTTACATGTGTAACTTCTCAAAAATTAACGATAGAACACTGCATGAGAATATATATATATGCTTAACTTCTTTAAAACCAACGATATAACCCTGTGTGAGAAACTACATGTGAAAATGCTTGAAAACTAAGGATACAACACAGTGTGAGAAACTACATGCGTACCTTCTTGAAAACAAACGATACATTTCTGTGTGAGAAACTACATGTGTAACTTCTTGAAAACTGAACATACAAATCTGTCTGAGGATCTATTTGCTTAACCCTTTAAAAACTAACCATACGACACTGTTTGGGAATCTATAAGCATACTTCTTGAAAACTAACGATACAACACTGTGTGAAAAACTACATGTGTAACTTCTTGAAAATTAACTATATACACTCTATGAGAAACTACACAAATATCTTCATGAAAACTAAAGATACATCACTGTGTGAGAACCTTGGTTACTTCTTGAAAACTAACGATATAATATTGTGTTAGAATCTCTATACATAACTTCTTGAAAATTTATGATACAACACAGTGGGAGAATCTAAACGTGCATCTTATTGAAAACTAACGGTACAACACTGTGTGATAATCTATGTGTGTAACTTCTTGAAAAGTAACTATATAAAACTCTATGAGAAACTTCATGCTTAACTCCATGAAAAGTAATGATACAACACTGTATGAGAATCTATACATGTAACTTATTGAAAACTAATTGTACAAAACACTTTGCAAAACTCCATGTGTAACTACTTGAATCCTAACAATTAGGGTTAGGTTTAGGGTTAGAGTCAGGGTTTGTATTACGGTTTGGGATAGGGTTAAGCTTAGGTTTAGTATTAGGGTTAGGTTTAGGGCTAGAGTTAGGGTTGAGAACCTTCACGTGTAACTTCTCGAAAATTAACGATAGTACACTGTATGAGAATCTATATGCTTAACTTCTTGAAAACCAAAGATGCAACACTATCTGAGCATCTATATGCGTAACTTCTTAAAAGCTAACTATACAACACTGATTGGGAATCTATAAGCGTAACTTCTTGAAAACTAAGAATACAACACTGTGTGAGAAACTGCATGAGAAAATGCTTGAAACCTAACCATACAACACTGTGTGAGAAACTTCATGCACAACTTCTTGAAAACAAAGGATACATTGTTGTGTTTGAAACTACATGGGCAACTTCTTGAACACTGACAATACAACACTGTCTGAAGACCTATATGCATAACACTTTAAAAATTAACTATATATCACGTAGGAGAAACTACATGCATATCTTTTTGAAAACTAATGATACAACACTGTGTGAGAATCTATCTTGGTTACTTCTTGAAAACTAACGATAGAACATTGTGCCAGAATCTATACGCGTTATTTATTGAAAATTAACTGTACAAACCTCTATGCAAAACTCCATGTGTAACTACTTGAAACCTAACTTGTAGGGTTAGGGTTAGTGTTAGGGTTAGGGTTATGGTTATATTTAGTGTTAGGATTAGGGTTGGGTTACGGTTAGGGTTAGGGTTGAGAACCTACATGTGTAACTTCTCCAAAATAATGATATAACACTGTTTGAGAATCTATACGCTAAACTTCTTGAAAACCAAAGATACAACCCTGTGTGAGAAACTACATGTGAAACTGTGTGAAAACTAACGATACAACACTGTGTGAGCAACTTCATGTGTAACTTTTTGAAAACAAACTATACAACACTGTTTGAGAAACTTCATGTGTAACTTCTTGAAAACTAACGATACAACACTGTCAGAGATTCTATATACGTAATTTCTTGAAAATGATTGATACAATTTTCTGTGAGATTCTACCTTTGTAACTTCTTGAAACCTAATGAAATAACTCTGTGTGAGGAACTACATTAGTAACTTCTTGAAAACAAATGATACATCACTGTGTGAGAAATTACAAGTGTAACGTCTTGAAAGCTAACGACACAGAACTGTGTGAGAATCTACACCTGTATCCTACTGAAAATTAATATTACAACACTATGAGAAACTACATTAGTAACTTCTTGAAAACTAATGATACAACACAGGGTCAGAATCTACACCTGTTTCTAAGTGTTGTTTCCTTTGTTTTCAATAAGATTTGCTTATAGATGGACAGGCAGCTTCGCATCGTTTGATTTCATGAAGTTACGAATGTTGTTTCTCATACTGTGTTGTATCATTAGTTTTCAAGAATTTAAATATGCAGTTTCTCACACAGTTTTGTACAATTAGTTTTCAATAAGTTACACGTGTAGATACTCAGACAGTGTTGTGTATTTTATTTTCAAGAAGTTACGCATATAGTTTCAAACACAGGTTGGTACCATTACTTTTCAATAAGGTATACGTGTAGATTCTCACACAGTGTTGTATCGTTAGTTTTCAAGTACTTACAAATGTAGTTTCTCACACATTGTTGTATCATCAATTTTCAACAAGTTACACATGTAGATTCTCAGACAGAATTGTATCGTTAGTTTTCAAGGATTTACATGTTTAGATTCTCAAGACAGTATTGTATCCTTAGTATTCAGGAAGTTACACTTATATATTCTCACACAGTGTTTTATTATTAGTGTTCAATACATTACACGTGTATACTCACACATTGTTGTATCTTTAATTTTCAATGAGTTACACGTGTAGATTCTCATAGTGTGTTGTGTCCTTTATTTTCAGGAAGTTACGCATATAGATTCAAACACAGTGTTGTCTCATTACTTTTCCATTAGATACACGTGTAGATTCTAAGACAGTGCTGCACACAGAGTTATTTCTTTGCTTTTCAAGAAGTTATGCATTCAGTTTAGAACTCAGAGTGGTATCTTTAGATTTAAAGAAATTATGTAGATAGATTCTCACACAGTGCTTTATCGTTAACTTTTAAGAAGTTATGAACATAGACACTAACATAGTGTTATATCGTTTGTTTTTAAGAAGTTACTCATATAGATTCTCTCACAGTGGTTTATCATTAGTTTTCAAGATGTTACACCTGTAGTTTCTCAAACAGTGTTGTGTCGTTAATTTTTATAAGTTATATGTGTAGATTCCCACTCTTTGTTGTATCGTTAATTTTCAAGAACTTATGTATATAGATTCTCACTGAGTGTTGAAGCATTAGTTTTCAATAAGTTAGAAGTATGGATTCTCACACAGAACTGTATCATTACTTTTCAAAAAGTTATGAATATAGATTCTCATACAATGTGGTATGGTTTGTTTTCAAGATTTTACTCACGTAGTTTCTCACAAAGTGTTGTTTCCTTTGTTTTCAATAAGTTATGCGTATAGATATGCAGGCAGCTTTGTATCGTTAGTTTTCAAGAAGTTACCCATGTGGTTTCTCACACTGTGTTGTGTCATTTGTCTTCAAGAAGTTACACATGTAGATTTTCACACAGTGTTGTATCCTTAGTTTTCAAGAAATTACTCGTTTAGATTCTCAGTGTTGAGTCCTTTATTTTCAAGAAGTTATGCACATATTTTCAAACACAGGGTTGTATTGTTACTTTTCAATAAGGTCCTTGTGTAGTTTCTCACCCAGCTTTGTATCGTTAGTTTTCAAGAGGTTACATGCGTAGATTCTCAGACAGTGCTGTTTTGTTAATTTTCATTAAGTTATACGTGTAGATTTTCACACAGTGTTGTATCGTTAATTTTCATTGTTACATGTGTAGATTCTCAAACAGTGTTGTATCGTTAATTTTCAAGAAGTTATGCTTATATATTCTCACACAGTGTTATATGGTTAGTTTTCAAGGAGTTATGCTTATAGATTCTCACACAGTGTTGTATCATTACTTTTTAATAAGTTACACGTGTAGATTCTCAGACAGTTTTGTGTCCTTTATTTTCAAGAAGTTATGCATATAGATTCAAACACAGTGTTGTATCGTTAATTTTCAATAAGTTATACATGTAGGTTTTCACACAGTGGTGTATGGTTAGTATTCCAGAAGTTTATAACAAAGTCTCTCCCACAGAGTTATTTAGTTGGTTTTCCAGAAGTTATGCATTCAGTTTAGAACTCAGTGTTGTATCGTTAAATTTCAAGAAGTTATGTAGATAGATACTCACACAGTGCTGTATCGTTAGTTTTCAAGAAGTTAGGAACATAGATAATCACACAGTGTTGTATCCTTTCCTCACAGTGTTTTATCATTAGTTTTCAAGATGTTACACATGTAGATCTCAAACATTGTTGTGTTGCTAATTTTTTTAAATACAAAGTGGAGATTCTCACACTCTGTTGTATCCTTACTTTTCAAGAACTTATGTATATAGATCCTAACTCAGTGTTGTATCGTTATTTTTCAAGAAGATTCACCTCTGAATACTCACACAGTGTTGTATTGTTCGATTTCAACTAGTTGCATATACATATTCTCACACATTGCACTATCGATAGTTTTCAAGAAGTTACAAATATAGATTCTCACACAATGTTGTATCGTTTGTTTTCAATATGTTGTTCAAGTAGTTTCCCACAAAGTGTTGTTTCCTTTGTTTTCAATATGTTACACATGTAGATGTGCAGGCAGCTTTGTAATGTTAGTTTTCAAGAAGTTATGCATTTGTATTCTCACACTGTTGTATTATTTGTTTTCAAGAAGTTATATATATAGATGTGCAGGCTGCTTTGTATCATTTGTATTTAAGAATTTAGGAATGTAGTTTCAAACACTGTTTTGTATCGTTACTTTTCAAGAAGGTACACATGTAGTTACTCACACAGTGTTGTATTGTTAGATTTCAAGTAGTTACTCATGTAGTATCTCACACAGTTTTCAATAAGTTACACGTGTAGATTCCCAGACAGTGTTGTATCATTAATTTTGAATAAGTTACACCTGTAGATCCTCACTTAGTGTTGTGTCATTAAGTTACACATATAGATTCAAACACAGGGTTGTATCGTTACTTTTCAAAAGATACACATGTAGTTTCTCACACAGTGTTGTATCTTTAGTTTTCAATAAGTTACACGTGTAGAATCTCACACAGTGTTGTATTGTTAATTTTCAGTAAGGTACACGTGTAGACTCTCAGACAGTTTTGGGTCGTTAGTTTTCCAGAATTTACTAATTTAGATTCTCACACAGAGTTATTTTGCTAGTTTTCAAGAAGTTATCCATTCAGTTTAGAACCCAGATTTGTATCGTTAGATTTCAAGAAGTTACATAGATAGATTCTCACACAGTGCTGTTTCATTAGTTTTCAAGAAGTTATCCACATAGATACTCACAGAGTGTTGCATCATTTGTTTTTAAGAAGTTACACATGTAGACTCTCTCACACTGTTGTATCATTATTTTTCAAGATGTTACGCATATAGATTCTCAAACAGTTTTGTGTCGTTAATTTTTATAAGTTACACGTTTAGATTCTCACACTCTGTTGTATTATTAGTTTTGAATTACTTACATATAGAGATTCCCACTCAGTGTTGTATCATTAATTTTCCAGAAGTTACACGGGTGGATTCTCACATGGTGTTGTATCGTTAGATTTCAAGAAGTTACGTATATAGATTCTCACACAGTGCTGTATCGTTAGTTTTCAGTAAGTTACGAATATAGATTCTGACACAATGTTGTATTGTTTATTTTCAAGATGTTACTCACATAGTTTACCACAAAGTGTTGCGTCCTTTGTTTTCAATAAGTTACACGCATAGTTGTGCAGGCAGCTTTGTATCGTTTATTTTCAACAAATTACACATGTAGTTTCTCACACAGTGTTGCATCGTTAGCTTTCAAGAAATGACACGTGTAGATTCTCAGACAGTGTTGAGTCCTTTATTTTCAAGATGTTACGCATATAAATTCAAACACAGTGTTGTATTATTACTTTTCAATAAGTTACCCGTGTAGAATCTCAGACAGTCTTGTTTCGTTAATTTTCAATAAATTACAGTGTAGATACTCAGGGTTGTATCTTTAGTTTTCAAGAAGTTACGTTTATAGATTCTCAGACAGTGTTGTTTCATTAATCATTAATAAGTTATACATGTAGATTCTTAAGACAGTGATGTATCATTAGTTTTCAATTTGTTACACATGGAGTTTCTCACATAGTGTTGTGTCGTTTGTTTTCAAGTAGTTACTCATGTTGTTACTCACACAGTGTTGTATCGTTAGTTTTCAAGTAGGTCCATGTGTAGATTCTCAGAATGTTTTGTATCGTTAATTTTCAATAAGTTACACAAGTAGATTTTCACACAGTGTTATATCGTTAATTTTCAATAAGTTACACGTGTACATTCTCAGAGTGTGTTGTGTCGTTAGTTTTCCAGAAGTTACTAATGTAGTTTCACACACAGGGTTATTTCTTTAGCTTTCAAGAAGTGTGCATTCAGTTTAGACCTCAGAGATGTATTGTTAGACCAAGAAATTCCCTAGATAGATTCTCACACAGTGCTGTTTAGCAGTGAACCCCACAAAGCTATCCACCCATGAGTGGAGGGACAAGTTAATTAACACAGTTAGATATAAAAGGAAGTGAAAGGAAAAGGAGCCTCCCTTTTCTTTTGAAAGCCAGCCATGCTTCTAACTCCTAGCTTGTGCGACTCTCTTGTAAATAAATATATTGTTTTCCTTATAGCACTGAATATCATCATTATCTGGTGGCAGCTGTGTGGATTGGAACCCCCGCCTCTGTGGCCAGTAGCCACTTGACTTGGCATCCTGAGCTGAGTGTTAATCTGCATTCCAGCCTCCTTGCCTCACCCTGCAGCCTCAGCTGCATTACGTGCACTCACTCCCATTTCTCCCGAATTCCATTCAAATCCTATCCCTCCGAAAACGTGGCTGGCCCTGTCTGCCTCATGTCTTCTGCTGCAGCTCGGGATCCCGAGGAAGGACACCACCAACGCTGCAAATGGCTGCCAAGAGACCTGCTCCCAGCTACCTCCACAAACGTTCTCCGGGAGACCTGCTCCCAACTGAAGCACCCTGGCCATCTGCTACCTGCAGCCAACTGCTACAGGCACCCCTGGCGACTGCTGGATTCCCTTGCTGTCCTGCTGCACAATCACTGACCCACTTCTCCCTTCTAGTGTCTTAGCATCTAATAAAGTTACTGCAAGCTGTGCTGCAGTGCAGCGAATCTCCCAACTTCCGCAACTACTCTTTGTTCCAAAATCTGTTCATTAAGTTTTCACAGTTTCCTTGAGAAGCATCCGATTTTCCACAGAGAGGCAGTGTTTGGCAGTACACCTGCGCCATCGGCTGGCCAAGCACGGTAACTACAGGTATTTTAATCTGAGACAAAACAAGAGATGATTTTTCCAATTTAGAAATCACCAATTGATGGTAATAACATCTAATTATAACATGGCAGGTAATTTAACACTGCAAGATTTTAGAGATTTCGTTACCAATGTGATGGATTATGCAGTAAAAGACAACTATGATATTTTTCATATGTATATGTGTGCCCTGCTTGAGATTATTGTGTTAATACATGTAATCACATGGAAGAAACATGTGCATATGATTATAAAATTACAGTCACAAGTTCAGGAAAAAGGTGATTTAGTTACCAAAACAGATAATTTGGAATTTGATCAGAACAATCTTCGAGGCACATTTAATTCAATGTCTACTGCATTTATGGCTAAGATTGTGTCTAACCAGGTATAACTTTCCAAATTCGCAGAGTCAATTCAAAAAATAGAGTCAAAAATTCAGGTACAAGGGGATTTAGTTACCATAACAGATAATTTGGAATTTGTCAGGGCAATCTTTGAGGCACATTTAATTCAATGTCTACGGCATTTATGGTTAAGATTGAGTCTAACCAGGTTGAACTTTCCAAATTAGAAGAGTCAATTCAAAACTTAGAGTCAAAAATTCAGGAACAAGGGGATTTAGTTAAATCTAATCAGGACAACCTTCGAGACACATGCAATTCAATGTCTGCTACATTTATGGCTAAGATGGAGTCTAGCCAGGAAGATTTTTCAAAATTAGCAGGGTCAATTCAATCTATGTCTGACAATAATGACTATCTAGCAGACTGAATGTGTTTTCTGGAAGGAAAAATAGATGCCTTTAGAGATTTTAGGGAGGATGGTATGAAAAGCTTGGAATCACGTTTAACTGAACAGTCCAAAGACTTAAAACAATTTTTAATGCAGGAAATTCAAGACCTCGATGAACAGTTCAAGGACTTGGAACAAATTTAATGGAGGAAATGCAGGACCTCAATGAACATTCCAAGGACTTGGAATAATTTTTAATGCAGGAAATCGAAGACCTAAAGGATGCCATGGTTGCAAAATTTCAATCTTTAGAAAATATGTCATCTGAAACATCAGTTGTTGAGTCAACAGTTGCTAGGCTTCCAGGAAATAAACGAATTAAACTAGACATCCTAAGTTGGTACAAAAACCAGCATCATGGAGGACCCAAACTGGTTACACTACACATAAACTGGAACCTATTCCCATGGAAGAAATGAAAACTATAAAACAAGCGATAATGTCTTTTGGGGTCCACAGCCCTTGTGTAAAACATTTACTAAACACATGGGCAACTACTAATAAGATAACTCCCTCAGATTGGAATGATTTAATATCTGCAGTGGTGGACCAATCTTGCCAAATACATTGGAAAGCTTTGTGTAGACAGGAAGCCAAGCCATTGAACTTCAAGGTTTGAAGGATGGCTTTGAAGCTTCTGAAACTAAGATTAGTGGGGAGAAGCAATTTTCTGACCCGCAAGTCCAAGCTGGTTATGATGAGCATACATTTGATTTACCAAAACAGCAGCAATAAATGCTTTGGATAAGGTCCGTGAACCAGGGGGAAAAGTTGAATCATATTCAAATGTGATACAGGGACCGAAAGAAAGATTCCCTGAATTCTTCCAAAGATAATCCAGAGCAGTAGATTTACAAATAACAGATCCTAATATTAGGCGACTTCTTATAGAATTTTTGGCTTATGAGAATGCAAACACACATTACAAACAGATACTCTGGCCATTAAATATCAGATCAGCACCATTGGAGGAATGGATCTTATATATAACTAATGTTGAGTATGACAATCCAGAGGCAGGAACCTGGATAGGAGAAGCCATTTCTAAAGGATTTAGGAGGAATCAGGATGAAAAATGTCCTATCCAAGAGGAGATACCAAATTGGGTTGTGGAAAGCAATCTTCAGAAGTTTCAAATGACATCGAAACCTTAGATGTTTTAATTGTAATAAAATATGACATTTGAGTAGGAATTGTAGACAAACCATTCCCAGAAATAATGCTTCTACCAGAAATACTTCACACAGAAAGCTTCAGCCTCCTGGTTTCTGCAAGAGGTGCAGAAAAGTGATACACTGGACCTAACAATGTTGGTCAAACACAGACAGACAAGATAAGCCTTTGCAGCCAGTAAATGTGACCAGCAGCTTTTCTGTAGAGGCCCCGAGATAAAAGGTGTATTGATCTTTCCCAGTAACAGTGGAGGACAGCCTCTGTCAGGACAATTAGAAAATCCACAGCCTATTGTAAAGACTAATGCCTTCGTCAAGTGACTGGGAAAGACCTAGCTGAAATTATTGTACCTTTAAGAAATGATGAAATTTCCTCCTTATGGAAGGATACTGAGTATTGGCAAATAGTTTGCAGTGACTTTTTGGGAACTATTAGTAATAACTATCGCAAAACAGAGAGAATCAAATTCATAAAGAAAACAATTTGGATTCTTTCATGTATCGTTACACAAGCACCTATTTCTGGAGTTCTAACCATATACACGGATGCAAACAAATCAGGTAAGGCAGGGTATAAATCAGGAAATATAAGTAAAGTATTTCAATGCCCATACAACTCTGTACAAAAGGCAGAATTATATGCTATTCTCATGGTACTTAAGGACTATACAGAGCCTCTCAATATAGTCACAGATTCTCAGTATGCAGAGAGAGTTGTCTTGCACATTGAGAACTCAGAATTTGTTCCTGATAGTACAGAATTAACATCATTGTTTTTACAATTACAGGAAACCATCAGAAACAGGACGCATCCTATATATATATACAACACACATCAAATCCCATACAGGTCTGCCAGGTACTCTGGCAGACAGTAATGATGAAATTGATCGTTTATTAATAGGTAAAGTGTTGGACGCTTCAGAATTTCATAAGAAACACCATGTTAACAGCAAAGGTTTAAAGAAAGATTTTTCTGTCACCTGGCAACAAGCCAAACAAATAGTAAGAAATTGCCCCAGTTGTTCATTCTACAATCAAACTCCATTACCAGCAGGTTGTAATCCTAAAGATACTCACAGAAATGAACTTCTGCAAATGGATTTATTTCACTTCCCAGAATTTGGCAGTTTGAAATGTGTACACCATACCATAGACACGTTCTCAGGCTTCCAATGGGTTACTTACCTCAGCTCTGTAAAAGCTGATTCTGTTATTACACACCTTTTAGAGGTGATGGCTGTTATGTGTATACCTAAAACAATAAAAACTGACAATGCCCCAGCATACGTCTCCAGTAAATTGGGACAATTTTTCCAATATTATAATATTAACATGTAACTGGTATTCATTACAATCCCACAGGACAAGCAGTGATTGAAAGATCTAACTGAACCTTCAATGTGATGCTTCATAAACAAACATGGGCAACAAAGACGCCCAAACACAGGTTATATAATGCTTTACTAACGTTGAATTTTCTTAATGCTTATGAAAAAGGATTCTCACACAATGATGTATCATTTGTTTTCTAGTAGTTATTCACGTAGTTTCCCACAAAGTGTTGTTTCCTTTGATTTCAATACATTACACGTATAGATGTACAGGCAGCTTTGTGTCGTTAGTTTTCAAAAATATACACATGTAGTTTCTCACACAGTGTTTTATCGTTAGTGTTCATGAAGTTACACGTGTAGATTCTCAGACAGTGTTGCGTCCTTTATTTTCAAGATGTTACAAATATAGATTGAAACACAGGGTTGTATCATCAATTTTCATTATGATACAATGGTTGTTTCTCACACAGTGTTGTATCGTTAGTTTTCAACATGTTACACATATTCTCACAAATTGTTGTGTCATTACTTTTCAATAAGTTACATACATAGCTTCTCAGAGAGTGTTGTATGGTTTGTTCTCAAGAAGTGACGCTTATAGATTCTCAAACAGTGTTGTATCATTAGTTTTCAAGTAGATACACATGTAGATTCTCAGACAGTGTTGTGTCCTTTATTTTCAAGTAGTTACACATATAGATTCAAACAGTGTTGTATCATGACTTCTCAATAAGGTACAGATGTAGTTTCTCACACAGTGTTGTACCGTTAGTTTTCTAAAAGTTACAGGTGTAGATTCTAGGACACTGTTGTATAGGTAATTTTCAAAAACTTGCATATATAGAGTCTCACTCAGTGGTGCATGGTTAGTTTTCAAGAACTTACACATGGAGATTCCCAAGAAAGTGTTGTATCATTAGATTTAAAGAAGTTACACTTATAGATTCTCACACAGTGTTGAATCATTAGTTTTCAATATGTTACATGTGTGGATTCACACACAGTGTTGTACTGTTAGTTTTCAAGAAGTTATACATGTAGTTTTTCACTCAGTATTATATCATTAGTTTTCAAGATGTTACACATGTAGTTTCTCAAACAGTGTTCTGTCATTAATTTTTATGAGTTACACATGGAGATATTCAAAATGTGTTGTATCATTAGTTTTCAAGAATTTATGTATATAGATTCTCACTCAGTGTTGTATCGGCAGTTTTCAGGAAATTACAAGTGTGGATTCTCCAGACAGTATTGTATCATTAGGTTTCAAGATGTTACACTTATAGATTCTCACACTGTGCTGTATCGTTAGTTTTAACGAAGTTACGCGTGTAGAATCACAGACAGTGTTGTGTTCTTTATTTTCAAGAAGTTACACATATAGATTCAAACACAGATTTGTATCGTTACTTTTCAATAATATACACAGGTAATTTCTCACACAGTTTTGTATCATTAAGTTTCAATAAATTACACGGGTAGATTCTCAGAAACTGTTGTTTCGTTAAATTTCATTTTGTTACACGTGTAGATTCTCACACATTGTTGTATCATTAATTTTCAATAAGTTACACGTGTAAATTCTCACATAGATTTTTATCATTATTTTTCAAGAATTTAAACTTGTAGATTCTCAGACAGTGTTGAGTACATTATTTTCAAGAAGTTACACATATAGATGCAAACACAGGGTTGTATTATAACTTTTCAATAAGATATACATGTAGTTACTCACACAGTGTTGTATTGTTAATTTTCAATAAGGTACACGAATAGATTCTCAGACAGTGATATATCATTAATTTTCAAGAAGTTACACGTGTAGATCTCCGAAAGTGTTGAGTCTTTTATTTTCAAGAAGTTACACATATAGTTTCAAACACAGGGTTGTATCATTACTTTTCAATACGATACACATGTAGTTTCTCAAATAATGTTGTATTGTTAATACAACATTATAATTATAATAAGTTATAAGTGTAGATTCTCACACAGTGATGTATCGTTAGTTTTCAAGAAGTTCCACGTGTAGATTTTCAGACAGTGTTGTGTCATTTATTTTCAAGAAGTTGCATGTATAGATTCAAACACAGTGTTGTATCGTTACTTATCAATAAGATACATGTGTAGATTCTCAGACAGTGTTGTATTATTAGGTTTGATGTAGTTACACATTTAGTTTCTCACACAGTATTTTATAGTTAGTTTTCTATAAGTTGCACGTGTAGATTTTAAAAGAGTGTTATAGTGTTAGTTTTCAAGGAATTACCCATGTAAAATCTCAAGACAGTGTTGTATCTTTAGTATTGAAGAAGTTACGCTAGATATTCACACAGTGTTGTACCAGTAGTTTTCAATACGTTACACGTGTAGATTCTCCCATAGTATTGTATCTGTAATTTTAAATAAGTTACACGTTTAGATTCTCAAACAGTGTTGTGTCCATTATTTTCAAGAAGTTATGCATGTAGATACAAACACAGTGTTGTACCGTTTCTTTTTGATAAAATAAATTGTAGATTTTCAGACAGTGTTGTACAGTTAATTTTCAATAATTTACATGTGTACATTCTCAGACAGTGTTGTATCATTAATTTTCAATGAGATACACATGTAGATTCTCACCCAGTGTTGCATCATTAATTTTCATTAAGTTACACGTGTAGAATCTCAGAAAGTGTTGTATTGTTGGCTTGCCAGAAGTTACTAATGTAGTTCCTCATAGAGTTATTTCATTTGTCTTCAAGAAAATATGCATTCACTTTAGAACCCAGAGTTGTATTGTTAAATTTCAAGAACTTACATAGATAGATTCTCACATTGTGTTGTATTGATAGTTTTCAAGAAGTTACACGTGTAGATTCTCAGACATTGTTGTGTCATTTATTTTCAAGAAGTTGCGTATATAGATTCAAACACAGTATTGTATCATTACTTTTCAATGTGATACATGTGTAGATTCTCAGACAGTGTTGTATCGTTAACTTTCAAGTAATTACAAATGTAATTTCTCACACAGTGTTGGCTAGTTAATTTTCAAGTACTTACACATTTAGTTTCTCACACAGAATTTTATAGTTAGTTTTCAATAAGTTGCACGTGTAGTTTTAAGACAGTGTTGTATTGTTAGTTTTCAAGGAATTGCCCGTGTAGAATCTCAAGACCATATTGTATCCTTAGTATTCAAGAATTTATGCGTATAGGTTCTCACACAGTGTTTTACCATTAGTTTTCAATTTGTTACACATGTAAATTCTCACATAGTATTCTATCTTTAATTTTCAATAAGTTTCACGTGTAGATTCTCACACAGTGTTGTAACATTAGTTTTCAAGGAGCTACGCTTATAGATTCTCACACAGCGTTGTATTATTAGGTTTCAATACGTTACTTGTCTAGAAACTCACAAGGTGTTGTATATTTAAGTTTCAATAAGTTCCACGTGTAGATTCTCAGAAAGTGCTGTGTTGTTAGTTGTCCAGTAGATACACATGTAGTTTCTCACACAGTGTGGTATCATTTGGTTTTAATAAGTTACACGTGTAGATTCTCAGACAGTGTTGTGTCCTTTATTTTCAAGAAGTTTATGCATATAGATTCAAACACAGTGCTGTACCATTTCTGTTCAATAAGTTACATTTGTAGATTCTCAGACAGTATAGTATAGTTAGTTTTCAATAATTTGCACATGTAGATTCTCAGACAGTGTTGTATCGTTAATTTTCAATAAGTTACAAGTGTAGATTCCCAGACAGTGTTGTATCATTTGTTTGCCAGAAGTTACTGATGTAGTTTCTGACACAGAATTATTTCATTAGTTTTCAAGAAGTTCCACATTCTGTTTAGAACTCAGAGTTGTATCGTTAGATTTCAAGAAGCTACATAGACAGAAGTTTTGCTTACAGATTCTCATACAGTATTGTATCGTTAGTTTTCAATAAGTTACACATGTAGATTCACATACAGCATTGTATCGTTAGTTTTCAAGAAGTTACAGGTGTAGATTCTCACATTGTGTCGTATCGTTTGTTTTCAAGAAATTACGTTTTAGATTCTCACAAAGTGTTATGTCGCTAGTTTCCAAGATGTTACACGGGTAGATTCTTAAACTGTGTTTTATCGTTAATTTTCAATAAGTTACACGTGCAGATTATCACACAGATTTGTAGAGTTGGTTTTCAATAAGTTACACGTTTAGAACCACACACAGTGTTGTGTCTTTAGTTTTCAATAAATTATACCTGTAGATACTTACACATTGTTGTATCTTTATTTTTCAATAAGTTACAACTGTAGATTCTCACACAGCGTTGTATCGCTAGTTTTCAATAAAGTACACGGGTAGAATCTAACACAGCGTTGTATCATTAGTTTCCTAGAAGTTACTCATGTAGATTCTCACATAGTTTTGTATCATTAGTTTTCAGGAAGGTAGACATGTAGTTTCTCACACCGTTGTGCCAGTAGTTTTCAAGAAGTTATGCTTATAGATTCTCACACAGTATTGTATTGTTAGTTTTCAAAAAGTGATACCCTAACCCTAACCCTAACCCAAAAACTAACCCTAACACTATACCTAAATCCAAACCTAAGCCTAACAAAAACCATAACCCTAACCCTAACCCTAAAACTACCCTTAGCCTATCCATAAACCTAACCCTAACTATAAACCAAACTCAAACTCTAACCCAAACTGTAACCCTAAACCTAAGCCTAAACTAAGGATAACCCTAAACCTAACTGTAACCCTAAACTAACCCTAAACATAACCATAACCCTAATGCTAATGATAACCCTAACCTAAACCTAACCCTTTCCCTAACCTTAACACTAACACTAATGCTAACCTTAACCCTAATCCTAACTCTACAGCTAAACCTATCTGTAAACCTAACCCTAATCCTATAACTAAACCTAAACCTAACCTCTAACCCCTAGCCCCTAGCCCTAACCCTAACCCTATCCGTAATCCTAAACCTAAACCTAACCCTAACCCTAGTCCTAACCTTAACACTAACACTAACCTCTAATGCTAACACTAACCTTAACCCTAATGCTAACCCTAAACCTAACCCTAACCCTAAACCTAACCCTAACCCTAACACTATCCCTATACCTAACCCTAATCCTAAACCTAAATCAAACAATAACCCTAACCCTAACCCTTAGCGTAACCCTAACCCTAACCATATTGTTAATGCTAACTCTAACCCTAACCTAAACCTAAACCCAACCCTAACCTTAACCCTAACCCTAATGCTAACCCTAACCCTAACTGTAACCTTAACTTAATCATAACTTTAGCCTAATGCTAACAATAACCATAACCCTAACCCTAGCCCTAAACCCTAACCTTAACCTCTAACCCTAACCGAACCATATCCCTAACCATAATCCTATCCCTAACCCTAACTGTATCCTAACCCTATCACAAAACCTAACACTAATCCTGACCCTAACCCTAAGCCTAAGCCTAAGCTTAAGCCTAACCCTAACCCTAACCCTAAATTTAAGCCTAAACTTAACCATAAACCCTAACCCAAAATCGAACCCTAATCCTAACCAACCCTAACCATATCCCTAAACCTAAACCTACCATAACCCTATCCCTAATTCTAACTCTAATCCTAAACATAACCCTAACCCAAACCCTAGCCCTAACCTTAAACCTAACTTTAACCTCTAATCTTAACCCTAACCGTAACCCTAACCCTAACCTTACTCTACCTCTAACCTAAACCTAACCCTAACCCTAACCCTCACCATCTAACCCTAACCATAACCCTAAACCTATCACCAAACCTAACCTTAATCCTAACCATAACCCTAACCCTAGCCCTAATCCTATCCCTAACCCTTACCCTAACCCTAAAAATAACCCCAATCCTAACCCTAAACCTAACTCTAAACCTAAGCATGACCCTAACCTTAACCATAACCCATAACCCTAACCCTCTTAACCTAATCATAAACGTAACCCTAACTCTAACGATAACCCTAAACCTAACCCTAATCCTAACCCTAACCCTACCATTATCTTATTTCTAAACCTAACCCTAATCGTAACCATAACCCTAATGCTAACCCTAGCTATCACCCTTAAATAATACTAACCCTAATCATCTATCCCTAACAATAACTCTCACCGTTAGGTTTCAGGTAGTTATGGATGTAATTTTGAAAATATTATGTACCATTAGATTTCAATATGTTAGGCATATAGATTCTCACACAGTGTTCTTTCAATAGTTTCCAGGAAGTTACACAATGTAGATTCTCACAGTATTGTATCGTTACTTTTCAAGGAGTTAAAAATGAAGCTTCTCATAGAATGTGATATAGTTAGTTTTCAAGAAGTTACGCATGTAGATTCTTACACAGTGTTTTATTGGTAGTTTTCAAGAAGTTATGTATGTAGATTCTTACACAGTGTTGTATCGTTAGTTTACCAGAAGTTAGATGTGTAGTTTCTCACACAGTGTTGTATCGTTAGTTTTCAATTAGTTACGCTTATAGATTCTCACACAGAATTGTATTGTTTGTTTTCAATAATTAACACGTGTAGATTCTGACACAGTATTGTATTGTTAGTTTTCAATAAGTTACACGTGGAGATTCTCACACAGTGTTGTATCTTTATTTTTCAAGAAAGTACACATGTAGTCTCTCACACAGAGTTGTATTGATAGTTTCCAAGATGTTACACGTGGAGATTCTCACACTGTGTTGTATCGACAGTTTCCAAGAAGTTACACCTGTAGATTCTCACACAGTTTTGTATCATTTGTTTTAAGTAAGGTACACGTGTGGAATCTCACACAGTGTTGTATCATTAGTTTTCAATAAAGTACATGTGTAGATTATCACACAGCTTTGTA